>NW_022146225.1:79803-184087 GCF_002938485.1 Sitophilus oryzae | reverse complement strand
AAAACGCTTAAACACATATATACACCCTGTATATAAAAAAAATATTTTAAGATTTTTTAAAAATGTATAAGGTGTTTCATAAGAATAGACCATTGATTAGTCACGATCTTGCTTAAAGCTCTTGACGTTAAAGCTGATTTTTGGCAAACGGATGTCTGTGGGTTGTAAGAGGTGAAGGGAGGGGAACCAAACCGAATTCAAATTTCAAGAGGGTGAGAACGCCCTTCAATATATTACAATATTTGCTTTAATTAAAAAACGGTTAGCATTTCGGGAAAACGCTTGACAAGGCATAATTTATTTGGCTTTGTTCACATATTTTGAATTTTTAATAAACATACAGGGTGTTCAAAAAGTGTCTGATTGACCACGATTCTGCTTAAACTGCTTGACGTAAAAAGCTATTTTTTGGCAAACGATTTTTCGAAAGTCTAAATTCAACGATATGAAACTACCCTCAAATATTACCAAGTTATATAATAATCATCGCCATATTTGTTTTTTCTCATGCTGAATGCTGACATAAATGTGAGAACATTTTATCTAGTTTGTAATGTTAATGGAAATTCTTGCTTGCTTTATCATCCCCAATTACAAATGATTAATTCGACCGAACGAAGTCGCTGTACACGCTAAGTTATCTTTATAAATTATAGCCTATGTGTTATTCTGATGTATAAGCTTTATTTGAAAGTCATTAAAAAATATATGAAAAAAAAAAAAAAAAAAAAAAAAAAAAAAAAAAAAAAAAAAAAAAAAATTAATAATTATTAGTAAAAGATTTTCAAAGGCGTAAAAAATAGCCTATAATGTTTCTTAAATAAGTGTATATCTATGTTTAAAGCAGTTTTATACAAATGTCTCAAAAAGTAATGAAGTTTTAAACATTTTAAAATACTTGTTTTTTTTTAAATTTGACAAAAATGTGTAAGCTATAGCTATTTGCGAAAAAAATAGATTAATCATATGCATTGATTTCTTTTTGACCAACATTACTTACCAGGTACAACACTGAAAAACTCTTCATTAATTTTAGGAATTGGCGTAGGCTGCAGAATAGCGAGTCTGTCCGATGGTGGACGGTTACCGAAACATTTGCCCTTCATCAGGTTGCCCGAGAGTCAAGAGCCGCAAGATGACAGCGACACCGACGATCCTCCAACGGAAAAAAGTGGGTATTCACCTTTTCCCAAGCCCACTTGAACGGATACTGCCATGTATAATATCCTAGATCATATATACTTGCGTGGATAGAACTATAAAACTCTCAAATTTTAAACAGTATAAAAAAAACTTAAAACTTACTTTAAAGTAAGTTTAGTTTATTGTCGCTTCTGTATAGCTAGGGTATTCTTGGGTTGGGGTATCATTCAGGAAAGTATATGTGGTCTAGGCATATCACTCATATTTTTTCTCTAGAAGATATTAGATGGTTAGTAAATATTGGACCTAATATTTTTATATATTCAAAGTTTTTTACCAAAAAAAATTTAACTTCTTTTTTTATTAAGTATTGATGACAGTTCTAATAATTTTCATTTGGATGGTATCAAAAAATATATTTTTATTATTGGGTACTATAATATAGTTATATATTGAATTACCTTTAGAGATAAGATTAATCGTCATTATTAGTATTTCATTCTTGGGTGTCATAAAGTGTTTACTAAATGTCTACTAATCATTGCGACATATTTATTCGGTGTATGTTTGCTATACCGGGTGTCCTCTTTTTGGTTGAAATAAACGGGGTATGTCAACGATTGACTATAGAAGATTTATATTATGCACGAAAAATATTTGGATGTAAAATACACTTTTAATAAATGTGTAGATATATACAGGGTGTTTCAAAAACCAATTTCAATGCGTTACAACAATATTTAAGTAATTTTTTTTTTTTTTTTTTTTTTTCTATGATCGTGCAAAAACTAACTATTTTTACAAGAAATTTGCCAAATATCCTGTATAAATGTGATATTAACTATAAATGATATAAAGAAATACTCTTGACAAATGTATTTATTTTGAATAATGTCTTGGACGTAATTTTTAGATGGCATCTGGTGTATCAAAATTATAATGCGTATCATATCATACTATACATATACAGAGTAATATATTTTACCTATATTTTTATTCTTTACATTTTTTTTTTTTTTTTTTTTTTTTTTTTTTTTTTTTTTTATTTTTAATGCTTATTTTTTATAAAAAAAAAAAACTATGAAATTTTAAAAGCAAAATTTTTTAATATTATAGATTTTGATATATTACTCTGCACATAAAACAATAGAAAAAAAAAAAAAAAAAAAAAAAAAAACATAATTTGTTTTTTTTTACGTAGAATACAGTGGGTTAGTCTGTTATTCTATGAAAAAAAATTTAATACTTCCATCTTGTTATAATCTATGTGATATCTAACAGCATAATATATTGAAAAAAAAATGCTTGTAACGCTAATAATCGATTGTCTAAGTGTAGATCACTTAAAATAACATTACTTTATTTACTTGAAATATCCAAATAATTTAAATCTCAGAAATAAGTAAACATAGAGGGTCCTGACAAATAAAATAAAACCAATCTATGTTTACTTATTTTTTTTTTTTTTTTTTTTTTTTTTTTTTTTTATTGTTAATATTTTGATTTTTTTTATTGTGGATTATATCTTTATATTTTATATTTATTGTAATGTTTATAATATGTTGTTAAATAGAAATTATAATTTTTAAGAAAAATTTTTTTTTATTTTAAAATTGATTTAAAGTATTTTTGTTATATGTTTCTAGTCATGTAAGTTTTTGATCTCTTTGCTGGTCGAAGAGGAAATTTTTTACATTATATAAACCTAAAAAATCTATACTCAATGTGAACATGTATCCATGAAAAGGTAAAATAAACATATACAAGTTGATTGTATGATTTTTTTATTTCCTTATCCAATAAAGAATATTACTACATTTTCGTTAAATTAGTTTTAGAAAAAAAATGACAGAAAATTACACTGGGGTAGAGACTTAATAAGTATATTTATATACAGAGGTAGATTTTGTAGCCTCAACTAAGATCCATCAATAATGTTAATTATTATTTTTTACTTTTACAAGACTTATATATCAATATATATGTCTAATAATACAGGGTGTTCGAAGCGAATTCAGGGAAATCAGTGGGTGATTCTTAATCGAAAAATATGAAAAAAAAGTCCTATAAACCTGGCCTGAAATTCCGTAAATTCTAAAAGTATATAGGGTGGTTAAAAATTTTATCTATATAATAGAGAAGCAGCGAGTCCACCTTGAGTATATTTGCCTTGTACAGCCTCTCAAATAGTGTCGTTATGATTCGGTGATAAACTCTAGGTCCATGTTCTTGTGAACACTGATGATACACGTCACAAAAATGCCTTTCAAAAAACTACGCATCAGACCCGTATGTATAAAAACGTTTTTCCATATATTTTAATGGTAAATCATCCCAACGATAATATAGCGGCGTATTTTCGAACCCATGTAGTATATTATATACAAGGGTTTCATTTTGCAATACTTTTAAAAAGAACACTAGTATTATTAACATAATATTTAGATGAACAATAAATACTTTTAATAATACAATAGAATAAAATACAAAGTCTTTATACAGGGTGTGCCATAAAGATCGCAACAAATGAGAAAACTTGTTTAATTACTGAGTTATTAAAAGTTTATTTTCAGCATGTCAAATATCAAAAAGATAATATCTTGAAAAAATCCTGGGTTTGCCCAAACAAAGGCAAATTATTTTATTATATTGTTAATTTATTTTTTTGTTTTTCAGTTATTATTTTTATCGTTTTTTATTTTAGGAAATTTGTTTTACAAGTAAAAAAGCCACAAACAAGCTGGTTTCCTTCCGGATTTTACGCAGTGGTGTTGATTTCCTTAGCAATGTAGTAATATCCCTTTTTCACTGGTAAAATACCCAGGATTTTATAAGAAAAAAAAATAATTTTGACATTGGAATGTGAATATTATTATGATGACAAATTATAAAAATTATTTTTACATAAGCAAAAAGGAGCATTAGGTAACAAAATATTTTCTAAATAGATTTTGATTAACGTATTTATATCCAGAAATAGGAGGGACTTTCAAAAAATATTAATTTTTTACATTTTTTCAAATATTTCCAAAAAATCGTATGATTTTCGCTAAAATTGCATAAAATAAAGGTTCATATACAAAATATACACACAAAACGTCAATTTTAAGAATACATAGAAGTTAAGAACAATAAGAAATTCCGTATAAACTTAAATAAAAAAAAATTGTTGCGAACTTTTTGACACGCCCTGTATTAACTGCGACAATAAAAACAATTTTTGAATATATACGAATATTGACAATAATATAAAAACTTGTTAACGACAACGTGTTTTACAAATACTTAAATTCTTAAAATATAGAGTTGTCTATATTTAATACACTATATATAGCATAAAACTAGCGATAAAAAAATAAGACTCTTTCAATATTCACAAATAAAAACTAAATTATATAGTTTTATCATTTAGCCAATAGCAGCAGTCTCTTAAATAGGGCTAATTCTTTGAATCAACACAATAAAAAATAAAGTATAAATAGTACTCGTACAACGTATACTATACTAAGATAGGTTTAAAATTTGACTCTAATCCTCCAATACTCTCGCGGGGTATTTTTACACCCCACACGGAATACGGGGGGTATTTTTACACCCCACGCAGAATATGCGGAGTATTTTTATACCCCGCCCAAAATTTTCAATTAAACCAAAGGGGGCGCGAGCAACAAAAAGTTAATAAATTTCGGATAAAGTCCAATTTAAATGCGATCTTGTTAGATCATATATGGCTCTCAAATGATTTGATCTGCGTTTGTTAACTTCAGACCTATATATGTATGGTAAAAAACATATTTTAGGTATCTACATGTTTTGATAAAATAAAAACAGTATCATAGTAGGCATAGAAATAACATAGCACGTGAAAATTAGATTATAATAAAAACAAGCGTAAAAAAACTATTTATATTTTTCACACTGTAAGATTTGACATTTAACAAACTAAAATATTATTTCTAAGCCTACTGCGACGTTGTTTCTATCGATCACACTGCACCGGACAAAAATTGCAATAAATACTTGTAAATTAATATGTTGAAGTTGAATAATTTAAACTCAGTCTTCAACGTATTCCGTATCGTCGTCGTTTTCTCCAAAATCGGGTTCATCCTCGTCTATGTCATTGTCTTTCAGGACAATCAGCTCGTCGCTTACTGGACAGTTGCTGCACCTAAATAAAAAAGATGAATTAGATATTAATGCTGCAATCATTACATTATCACTGCAACAACTGCTAAAAATAAAAAATAGAGGATAATGGGGTAAAAAAAGAGCAAAGAAGTGCGAAGTATTTTTTGAAATCTCTCGAAAATATGTCGAAAATTTACAGTGGACGATGGACTTCCTTACTTTCTTCAAAAACCTTAAATTTTGTTTAAGTGTAAACCTAAAGTATGTATGAGGATGTATTTCAGCAACAAAAAAATATTTGCACTTATTTAAGACTCGCCCTGTATATGGTACAGCGTGTGTATAATTACCTGCTCTCATTTATTCCGTAATTAATGCATTTATCGCCCACGCATTCGCAGCAGCCGTCGTGAAACCACCTGAAACTTTCTGCTCCCATCGATTGACAGCTGGACTTGCATTTGGTCCAGCTCATGCACTGAGCCCAAAACGCTACAGTACAGTTCACCGTGTATATGTTCGAGCTGGGAAGTACCGATTGCTCTGCGTTTTTTTGTTCTGGAAAGAAATTAATCGTTAAGTATAAAGTTCTGCGTCTTAAGTATTGCTTTTATGTATAAAAAAAACATAGCATATACAGGGTGGTCCGAACTGTATTCCGGAAACTTCGACAACATATTCTGCAGATAAAAATAAGCAAAAAGGTTGGTATTAATGTATGTCCTAAAATGCTTAGTTTCAGAGATACAGGGTGTAGAAGTTTCATTTTTATTTCGATTTTTCCAAATAATTTCTGAAATAACGTCAATATTTGGATGAAATTTGATGTCTGGGAGTTTTTTGACATGGGAAATTTGATTTTGATGTCAATATGACTCCTACTAGTAGAGGGCGCCACCTGCATGTGTTTTAACTGTTTTGAAGCGTAATAACTTTTTTTCCGTACCTGTATAAAACTACCGAGCGAAAAAATATACATCTCTGTGACTTTTTACCTAAAAAATATATCTTTGTAAAAATCGCTACGAACAACCGTTCTTAAGATATTTAGAATAGAAATAGACAATACATGTCATTATTGACGAAAAATAAACACGTTGAGTAGGTTTGAGTTTAGTTTTCTAAATATCTCGACAACCATTACCCGTAGCAATTTTTACCAAGAGATCTTTTTCACGTAGAAAACGTCGTAAATGTATATTTTTTTACTCAGTAGTTTTATACAGGTACGGACGAAAAGTTATTACTCTTCAAACTAGTTAAAAAATATGTAGGTGGCGCCCTCTACTAGTAGGAGTCATATTGACATCAAAATCAAATTTCTCATGTCAAAAAACTCCCAGACACCAATTTCATGAATTTTCATGCGAATATTCATGTTACTTCAGAAATTATTATTTGGAAAAATCGAAATAAAAATGAAACTTAGTACTGAGAGAATTGTCAGCTCAGAAACTTCTAACAGCCTCAAAGGGAAAATGACATACCAAAAATGTACAACTTTGAGAAATACACCTCACTGTATTGCGAAACACCTCAGCAGGTAAAATTCCTTTTGTACCATATACTCTGGTACGACTGATATCGGAAATAGAGAACTAACGTCTGTAAAACAGTCTTAGATACTGGCTTTTGTGAAAGCCCTATGAGTGTATCATAAGTTATAACGGAAACTGGACCTATTTGGGGACACTATAGGCCACCCTGTATATTTTTTATTGACTTACGGATCATAAATTTGATTTCCTTCTTGTTGTTGTAGTGTGTGATATCAATGTCAATGGGAAAAGTGGTGCTGTTCCATCTTTTGAAGTTGTCAGGGGCTTCTGTCAAGGCATTGAACAATCCTGGTAAGGATTCTTGGAAGTCTTCTACATGGGATTTCTTGCTGAGGGGACTGCTGGTTGCGTTGGGCTTCGGACACATGTCTGAAAGTAAAAAAAATCATTATAATGATGGCTTTACTTAAAAAAAATAGTAGGTATTTTAAATTTCAATCTGGAGTACAATGGCTGTGTGCATAACGACAATTTGACTCTAAATACCAAGTAGGTTGGGACTGTAATAGGCCTAAACATTTTTTTGACAACCCGGTATATAGGTATAATTACGTAGTATTTAGAGATGAAAAATTGAGATGGAACTTGCTAATTTAAGATAATTTAGCGCTCCCCCACATAACAGTTCTGTTGTATAACTAAAAAAAGTGCTAAGTAAACTATGCTTTCCCTAATAATTGTAACCTTAAAGTGCTACAAAGCTATTTGTTTACATTAAACCATTAGAACTTGATTTGGAACATTATTAATGTATTGTTAATACAAAAAAGTGGGTTCCATACAAATTTTTAAGTACATATATTATAAATAAAGTTAAAAATAATTAAAAATCTGTTTAAGCTTGCGCAAATGAAGCCCTTTCTTACTCCTGCCGTTCTTTGCATAAAGACTCTGTTTTTTTATGATTAAATTAAAAATTAGCGGCTTTCAGATTTTCCTCTTCTGTACGAATTAGTAAAAGTGAAAAAAATCTACAAGGAGATTTGATCACCTAGAGAGCTGCAACAACAGACTTATGTATTCTAAAAAAAATTTCTAACTTGAGGTAAGACTTAAGATTTATTAAGTCTTGAGTTTAATCAAAATGATTTAAATCTTAGTATTATTAGTATGAAAAAATGATTTAAATTTTAGTATTATATGTGACATCATTAGAGTAGATGAGTGTCCATTTTCATTTTATATTATTACTCAAAATCTCTATTGTATTTCATGGTAGTTATCTATAAAAGGTAGAGGAAATTATGACATCTTAATTCCCGTTAATAATGTTAACGATACAAGCTTATAATATCAATTCAGTAAGAAATAAAATATTGTAACACAGATAACATAGTTAATTTATAGTCTTTTACATACGGAAAACCCTGTTTGCAATCACATATTTTACCTAATAATTACAAGAAAATAGATAATTTTGATTTGAATCACACATTATTTGCACATCTGCCAGATGCGCGCACATATTTTAAATTCCTCGGGCGTTTTTGCGAATCGAAAATCGATGATTTTTCATAGAAAATGTCTGTGGGAGTAAAGACACTAATTTAAATAAAATGTTATTTGTTTAAAATAATGGTATTCAGCCAGGTGTTCGTTCGTGTAGAAAGATAGACTTTGAAAAAATAAATTCACACAATTTAAATGAATTCCATATTTTATTTATAATAATACTGCTATGCTATGCTATGTGTGTAACGGTCTAGTCTGGGTTCTATTTAAAAAACTCTAGTCAAAAATGCTCTTATACAACGATGGTTCTTTCTGCATAGGTTATATCAAAAACATCATTACAGTGTTAGAATGAGTGAATTTCTTGAGTTATAACTCATCATACAGTCTCAGGGCTTTCACAAAAGCCAGTATCTGAGACGGTATTACAGAAGTTAGATCTCCAGTTCCGATATCAGTCGTACCAAAGTTTATAACACGAATGGGTGTCGTCTCGGCGCACTTCGTCATTAGGTGTTCTGGTGTTTCCCCATTTTCCCCACAGAATCTGCATTCGCCATTGTTTCTTAGCTTCAAACTACTGAGGTGTTCATGGAGGAGACAGTGTCCTGGTAAAATCCTCGTGACAATCCGAAGATTATTAATTCTTACTTAAATCAAGGAAAATCTTTGATTTTTCTCGGTTGTAAGTTCTGAGAAATTCTTCACCTCTTCTTCACACTTCTTTTTAGTGACACGCATCTTCAAAGATGAAAGATTTTATAATTCAAATATTTGTCTCTCGTAAAACAGCCAGAGTTGGTTATAGTAGACAGCAAACTGCAGGAGAGGGGATTGGGCATTAGATACAGATATAGGGAAATTGGAACAACTTTCGTTGCACGTCATCAATAACACCATGCGTCGTCTTATGGAGTTTGCTTGTGGTCGTATTATGATGTCCAACGCTAATGAGGCAGTTTCTTCAAAAATTATAAAATCTTTCAAAATCTAAACCGCTCTCATTGAAAAAATTCCGAAAAGTATTTAAAACGTTCATTTTCGAAGTAATTATTGCTATCTTGTGAGTTTAATTTAAGTTTTATTTACTCAAACCCGTGATAATTGTGAAAAAGTGACATTAAAAACTAAAAAACTGTGTTGTGAACTGTAAACTGCAAAAACCATCGTGGATCGTGGCATAACGTCGGTTTCCAATGTTTCATAGGTATTTCATATACATGTCCTGAGATAAAATAAAGTTTCCTGTATGCAACATACTGTATTTTATTTATAAAATTAAAAGAAAATAATAATAAATTCGAATAAATAATATTTGGCGACATAATTCCGGAAAAAGCCGAACCGATCCGAAATTATCAAAAGCTTTGGGTCGCGACCGTTGCAAGAATAGCGCCAAATAGTGTTTACATTGTTCTCATGGGCACTTTCCAATCTAAACTTATTTAATGTTTGTGTGTTGTAGAAAACTTACTATCCAGATTTTTTTTTCTTTGTGTTTAGGGTTGAATTACTAAATAAACCACATGGTTTTATGCAATTTAAATCAGTGTATTGTTTGTTTTGGTACTCTAAATTCGTTATTAGATTCCTTTAAGTAATGATCTTGTTATAGAGTTTATAAATTTGATACTGTTCGGTGCAGATGCCGACGTTGATCGTTAGCATCGTAAAAGCGGAGAGTGTTTGGCCTATTCCTGGAAAAAATCTGGAGAAGTTTGGGAAACAAATACGAAGAACATCAATATTTATCGATGGGAATGGCAAACGTATTTCTTGCAAAAATAAATAGAAGATCTTTCAAAATTTGAGGGTTTTTATCAACACAGACAGACCTTTTTCTCTAAATTTCCAGAATAAATTACAATGATTTTAAAATTATCGTTTTTTTAAGAGAAAAATCTGAAAGCCAATCACAAAAAAACAGGGTCCTTATGAAAGGAACGGCGCGCGGCGGCGCACAGTAGGGTATTTGACACAGATAGTTGATCGAAATTTTTTTATGTAGACCTTGTATAAATTATTGCTATTTTCAATTAAAGAGGAAATAATATGAACAAAATAAAGGATAATTCGTCGATTCTAAAAAAAGATAGAAAAATCACTGTTCCAGTGTTTCCACGGTCAATGCCACTAATGCCAGTAGTAATATCGCAACTAATACTACTAATGCTATGACTGATCCGCGAGCAATGCCCATACCACTAAAGTCGCTACTAATGCCAAATTGTGCTATACTGCTAATGGCACTAATGCGATCGCTTTGTACACAACATGCCATCGCGGTTTACACCTCGCATTAGTATATCACTGATTGGCAAATTAGAGGAAACCAAGAATGTTTTTCTCATTTTATCAGCAAAGTCATAAAAAGTCGCAGTATTTTATTTTACTGTATGAAAGCCCAATGTTTACTAAGTAAAACGTATATAGACAATATGCTGAATTCTTCGAAATGCGCAACTAAATCTCTAAGTATAATAAAAATGTCACAAATTTAATCAAATTTTCTGAACGCCTAACTTTTAGTTGCAAAAAAAATCGTTAGTATAGAGAACATCAAAATAAATAATACGTTTTTGTAGAATACATACCTGCAGCTTGCTGAGCCATTTTCAATCAAAACAATAATATAAACGTAAAAAGAGCACAAGAACAACAACAATTTATAATTTTAAACATAAAATTAAGCCATTTGCCTCTTATCTGTGAGAAGTACCAACTTTGACGTTTCGTTGAAACAAATGAATGCAACTAAACACACCCATAGCAACGCCATTCGTGGCAGAGATGATTTAACTTATCATTTATCTTTTTTTGGGAAATCTTAAACACATTTGCTTTTTCGAATTTCGATCACCTTTTTCATGCTAATACCCCACCGTGCGGCGGCGCTACGAATTTTGAATTGAGTTAACTGTGTCATGTAGGGTATCGTATGAAACAGCTTCATTGACACAAGTTTAAACAGATTTTTAAAGTTTAGGGTTTAATGTAAATTGAAAATATACAATATTTTTCTGTCCCAGCCACTAAAGGTATTTTTCATATTCCTTTTGGTAAATTGATTCACCTTTAGGTGGAAGCAATGCTTGAATAAAAAAATGCCTTATGTTGGATTAACAGATGAACAGAAAGGAAGAACTATTGCTCTCAAGGAACAAGGAATGCCCCAAAGAGACGTAGTAGAGATAGATGCGTTACCCAGGGTGTTGTATCGAAAACGTATGCAAGGTACTTGGGACTAGAAACTTTCAAGAACAGGCCCAGACAAAGTCGTCAAAGAGTCACAACTGAACGACAAGACCTTTGTGTGCCAAATTGCTAGAATAAATCCCAATGTTTCTCATTCACAGCTACAAAGACAACTTCTGGTAGCTACAGTACGTCTGCTGGATCTGTGACTATGAAAGGAATGCGGACAAAAAACATTTAAATAAACAACAATATATTTTATACGTCGACCTGACGAGTACGTCACCGCAAATCGCTCCGCCCTCTCATTTTATTGGCTACTTGCAAATTTGTCGAATTTTTATTGATGGGACGCGTCGTCTTATTTTTTACGAAAAACATCGAAAGAATATCGTTTCCCCTCTCACGGATACCCCGTAGCTACAGAGCGGACAGACGTACTGTACAGGTGTAAACGTTTCAGTTGAAACCATAAGAAAAAGGCTTCGCGATCGAGGATTGTGCAGTAGGAGGGAGTTACGGGTCCCACAGTTATCTGGGCAAAATAAAATTGACCAGCTAAATTGGTGCCTTCAACATTAAAACTGAACATTTGAGAACTGGCAAAAAGTTCTTTTTTCGGATGAGACCAGAATTGGCTTAAGATCAGATGATTCGGGTTCCCAGAGCTCCAGGAAGACGAGCGAGACTCCAGGTAACCTGTACCAAAATATAAAAGAGGAACTGTAATGTTCTGGGCAGGTATTATGCTGGGAGCAATAACTCCGTTGTTATCACTTCAACAAACTTTAACGGGTCGGAGGTATGTTGATTTAGTCCTAGAACCAATCGTTAGGCTTTGAAGAGCTGTTAAGGAAAATTTTAACTTCATGCACGATAATGCACCTCCCCATACCAGCAGAGTGGTTAGAGAAAGTCTTAAAACGGAAGGTGTCATAGTTTTGGACTGGCCTGCATGTTCACCAGATCTAAACCGTATCGAACACTTTTGGGACCAGCTCAAAAGAAGGGTTAGAGAGGTTAAACAATCTAGGAAATCTCGCACCAAGATCTCGCACAGCTTATTGATGCAGCATTAGCAGAATAGGAAAACATACCCCAAGACAACGTTGATAATTTAATAAGAAGCATGCTAGCGCGGATAGAAGTTTGCGTTAGGGCTAGATGTGGCAACAGGGATTATTAAATTTATCATTTTTTTTTGTTTTTGCTTTTTGACGATTAAGAATTAAAATATGAATTAAAAGTCTTTGGTAAGGACTGATTTTTATTCTTAAACACAAAATTTTCATGCGTTTCAAAAACTATGAAAAATAATAGATGATTCCATATAAGTTTGGTTGTGTGTATTGTAGTATATTTTCAAAAGAAAATACACCGATATTAAGTATTATTTTAGAAGATGAAAGAGTTCTAATAATTTTAAAAATTCAAATAGTAGTTTTTATTTTATGTACAATTTTTGGTCAGCAAAATCAAATGACCGTAGTTCAAAAGACACAAGAAAAAGCAGTAAGGATGTGTGAGTAAAAAGTACCGATACTTTAATATAGGCCACTCAGTATTTTGTATCTCGGTAATATAAAATAACTATCCTACAATAGAGTTTCAATCTTTTAACAGCTTTATAGTCATATTCGTTCGAATCCCTTTTTTTTAAATTAATCTAAATAAATCGGTACCTACCTACACATGAGCAACACTCAGTATACAGATATCCCAAACAATTCAGGCAGTCTTTGCAACAGGAGCAATTGTCAAAATTAAAATCGCAATTGCACGATTCGGTCAGCAAGCATTTGCTGACTACACTGCCACATACTGCCTCGTTGCAGGGTAGTACAGACTGTATGAGATATATCGTCGAAAGCAACAGGGGTATGATATAATTCATGGTGTATCTGAAAAAAGAAAAAACATGCTTTAATATAATAGATAAAATGCTTAAATCTAATAATAGTTATTTTTTATACAAAACGATAAAATGGTATTTTATCGTCGACCGGAAAGGATTAATTTCGGGGGACGATAATGCAATTTTATCGTCGTGTATAAAACAATATTTTTTCCATAGCGAGTTACGTTTTAAAAAATATTCAGAAATTATTATTTCAAGGAATTTATTACGAGTAGAAAAATATTGTGCTGGGTTGGCGTTGATTTCTATGTAATTTGACAAATAAATAAACTGTCTCTGTCTCTTTAGTTGTCAGTTTTGAGTCAATATTTTTTAATTCTCTTTCGTGTCGATTGTTGATTGAATTGGAGCCAGAAATGGCTCAAAACGAAATAATTAAATTACCAACAGATATTCAGGCAGAGGCGACAAACGCCATATCCAAACTACTTCCATTTAAGTCCCGAATAACTTATGAAAAGGAATACAAAAATTTTCAAAATGGAAGTAATTAAAAACGTGCGATAGGAAATAAAGTTCTTAACCTATCCTCGCTGTTAAAGTATCATTTAATCTACCCTTGCGGTTAAAGTACTATTTTATCTACTATTTTTGGTAGATATAAGGCAATTTTAACAGTTGCTATGGAAAAAATAGTTTTTCGATTCTTCTTCTTCTTCCTTCTTAATACTAGGCGAATCGCCTGTTTGGTTTCGTCGTCTCTACTGGTTAGACTGACAAGTTGTCGCTCGTTTTCGTAGACGTCCTAAGCTTCTGCGGCCTAGCGGTGATTTGTCGCGTGCAACTCTCACTGTCCTTCTGTTGTCCATTCTGCTGATATGCATGCTCGTTCTATTCTTCCTTTCTGCTTAGTACCCACTCATTTATATTTTCCACCTTGCATGTCCTTCTTATGCTTTCATTTCTCGTCCTGTCCAGAAGCGTCTTTCCAGCTATTCTGCGTAGTACTCTCATTTCAGTTGTCTCTAGTAATTGTTTAGTTTTTGCTGTATCAGGTCGAGTTTCTGCAGTGTATGTCATTATTGTTTGTACCGTTGCCTTGTAAATCCTCGCTTTAGTTTCCACCTCAATGTTTTTATTTCGCCATATTGTACCATTCAGGCATCCTGCTATTCTGGTTGCCTTCGTTGTCCGTTCTCGCACCTCCGCTTCTACATCACCATATCCTGAGATTTCTATGCCTAGATACTTAAACTTCATCTCTTGCTGGATAACATTGCCCTCGACTTCCAGTTTGCATCTTAGTGATACTTTTGATGTCGTCCTGCATTTAGTTTTCTGGGTCGATATTATCATATTAAGTGATTTGGCAGTGCAATTAAATCGATGTAATAAGCGCTGTAGATCGTTCTCATTTTCAGCTACCAATACGGCGTCGTCGGCATAGCTAGAATAGTAATTTCCTGGTCGCCCATACTGTATCCCTTCAGTAAACGTACATTTCCTATTATTTCGTCCATAATGATGTTGAAAAGAAGAGGGCTCAGGGAGTCACCTTGTCGGATACCACAGCCTACATTTATTGGTTCGGTCAGGACCCCGTTAATTTTAGCTTGAATTTGGTTCGCTTCATATATGTTTTGTATGGTTTTAACGAGGTTGTGTGGGATTTGCCTATTGTAAAGAAGGTGTACAACGTCTCTTAGCTGCACACGGTCGAACGCTTTTTCTAAATCAATAAAACACATATACGCTGGTTTGTTATATTCGATTGATTTTTCTGTTATCTGTCTTATGACAAAAACCGCGTCTGTGCATGATCTGCCCGATCTGAAACCTTGCTGTTCATCTGCTAAGCATGTTAAGTCGTTTATTTTGGTTGTTATCACTTTTGTCGTAAGTTTTAGTGTGGTGCTTAGAAGATTTATGCCTCTATAGTTTGAGGGCAGCTTCTTATCTCCTCTTTTAAACATCAAGATAGTGGTGCTGGTTCGCCATTCATCGGGTATCCTGTGTTGGTAAAGAATTTTTTGAATCAGGGATGTTAGCTGCTGTATGAGACTTTGGCCGCCATATTTAAGTAATTCGTTTGGGATATCATCTTGCCCTGGGCTCTTCCTATTCTTTAGCTTTCGAAGGGATGTAATTATATCGGCTGCCTCAATCTGTACGTTGTCGTTGGTCATTATTTCGGGTGTATTTAGTTCAACCTCTATTTCTATTCTGATTTTGAGTTTTTCGATTGTATGATTAATTTATTATACCAAAAAAGATTTTTCTAACACATAAATACAATATGATCGAAAAAAAAACGGTGTCAGCGATGGTTATGAAATTTTTGGCTTTTAATAAAATTATAAATTAAAATCAAGAAGAACTAAAAAAGAATAAAAAAAATCGTATTTTTATAACACGTAAATTGACCGAAAAATGCGCAATTACAATGAGCCCAGCATGCAAAATCGTTTATTGACTTCGAAAATAATCAAATCACGAATTTTGTGGACCTATTTTTATGCCCGTTTAATAATAGTTTTAAAATGCGTTCCACACAACGCTAATTCGGAAAATCCCATAAAAAATATAAGGAAAACTTATTGTATTCCTTTCAAATAATATTTAAAGTTCATCCATAGTCATGTATAAAATATAAACTATAGTTTGTCTAACGGGAGGTTACATGACAGTGACAGCTCTGTCTGTCATTTTAATTCGAACTTTAACCATACTATACATTGACTTGTTTTGACGCAACATATACAAGCAAAATGTAAACGTTTCATATCTTTATTTCATTTTTAAAAGGAAAAACAAACGTTTCGGCCAAGCATTACAGCCTTCATCAGTGTAGTGTCTATAACAAAATACCAATTTCACATTAAGTTATCACAAAAATCTATGTTAATTTTTTTTTGGAGAGAGAAACAAACTTGTTTCTATATGATACTTAATTTGAAATTGGTATTTTGTTATAGACACTACACTGATGAAGGCTGTAATGTTTGGCCGAAACGTTTGTTTTTCCTTTTAAAAATGAAATAAAGATATGAAAAACCTAATGAAACCTTAATTAGAGTTTTCCCGAACCTAAATTCCAAGAAAATAAAAAATCAGAATTTTTAAAAACAAGGTTCAAGAATAATAAATTTTCCAAGTAAACAAATAAATATAGTAATAAATAAAAATGTTCTAAATCTTCAAATAAAAAAGTGTAGGGTAAAAATTAGGGTATATATTTATAACTTTATGAATATGTTTATACAGAACTGCCATAAAAATATACCAGTTGAAGGCGTTAATTCTTCAGATTTTGCTTCAAAGATTCATTATACTTAGACCATTAAAAATAAATTACTTAATCTCGATATAAATTCCAGTAATACAGCATTCAGGAATTAGGCCAGCCTACTCTTGTAAACTATTATATCTCGATACCTAGGTTTATATAGAATTACAGGTATATAGTTACCCCCAATATTTCCATTCTGTATAGTTTATTTTTATTAAGATAGATATACACCTGCGAAAATTGTACCTCAGCTTTTATTATAGCACTATTCAAAAAGGGTTTCTTGAAAATTAATTTAATATGCTAACTGTATTTACAAATAACGCTTCAAAAAGGTACCTAAGAAAAATCTATTGAATGACACTAATAGAATTGCAAAATACTTTAAAAATCTTTCATTTAAAAACAAAAAACAAGTTTTAGTTGTCAGAAAGACTTGTCACGTTTCTGAAATCTCTCAGATATGTTTAAGATACTTGTTACCTCACTGATCACAAGTTCAATGCCAAAATCAAAAGTTCCAAGACCCTTGAGCAACAATAAACAAGTTTTAATTGTCATAAAGACTTTTCAGGCTTCTAAAAATTCTCAGATGTATTTAATAAACTTTCTTAACTGACTGATTACAAGTCTAATTTCAAAATTAAGAGATTTACGATATATGGGCAACAAAAATCAATTTTTGTTGTCAAAAAGATTTGTCAAGCTTCTGAAATCTCTCAGTAATGTTTAAGAAACATGATTAACTGACTGATCAATGCCAAAATCAAAAGCTCTGAGACACTTAAGCAACAATAAACAATTTTAAATTGTCATAAAGACTTTTGTCAGCTTCTAAAAATTCTCACATATATTTAATAAGCTTTCTTAACTGACTGATTACAAGTTTAATTTCAAAATTAAGAGATTTACGATATATGGGCAACAAAAATCAAGTTTTAGCGTCAGAAAGATTTGTCAAGCTTCTGAAATTTGTCAGTAATGTTTAAGAAACATGATTAACTGACTGAGCAATGCCAAAATCAAAAGCTCTGAGACACTTGAGCAACAATAAACAATTTTAAATTGTCATAAAGATTTTTGTCAGCTTCTAAAAATTATAGCTTATTAAATATATATTCTAACATATATTTAATAAGCTTTCTTAACTGACTGATTACAAGTTTAATTTCAAAATTAAGAGATTTATGACAAAAAAAACAAGTTTTAGTTGTCAGAAAAATTTGTCAAGCTTTTGAAATCTCTCAGTAATGTTTAAGAAACATGATTAACTGACTGAATACAAGTTCAATGCCAAAATCAAAAGCTTTAAGACACTTGAGCGGCAATTAACAAGTTTCAATTTTCATAAAGACTTGTCAGGCTTCTAAAAATTCTCTGATATATTTAATAAACTTTCTTAACTAACTAATTACAAGTTTAATTTCAAAATTAAGAGATTTGCGATATTTGGACAACAAAAAACAAGTTTTAGTTGTCAGAAAGACTTGTCACGCTTCTGTAATCTCTCAATTTTTTTTGAAACTTGATGAACTAATTGATTACAAGTTCAATGACAAAATCAAAAGCTTTAAGACACTTGAGCAGCAATAAACAAGTTTTAATTGTCATAAAAACTTGTCAAGCTTCTAAAAATTCTCAGATATATTTAATAAACTTTCTTAAAAGACTGACTACAAGTTTAATTTCAAAATTAAGAGATTTACGATATTGGGACAACAAAAAATAAGTTTTAATTGTCATAAAGATTTGTCAAGCATCTGAAATCTCTCAGTAATGTTTCAGTAACATGATTAACTGACTGATTACAAGTTCAATGCCAAAATCAAAAGCTTTAAGACACTTGAGCAGCAATAAACAAGTTTTAATTGTCATAAAGACTTGTCAAGCTTCTAAAAATTCTCAGATATATTTAATAAACTTTCTTAAAAGACTGACTACAAGTTTAATTTCAAAATTAAGAGATTTACGATATTGGGACAACAAAAAATAAGTTTTAATTGTCATAAAGGTTTGTCAAGCATCTGAAATCTCTCAGTAATGTTTAAGTAACATGATTAACTGACTGATTACAAGTTCAATGTCAAAATCAAAAGCTTTAAGACACTTGAGCAGCAATAAACAAGTTTTAATTGTCACAAAGACTTGTCAAGCTTCTAAAAATTCTCAGATATATTTAATAAACTTTCTTAAAAGACTGACTACATGTTTAATTTCAAAATTAAGAGATTTACGATATTGGGATAACAAAAAATAAGTTTTAATTGTCATAAAGATTTGTCAAGCATCTGAAATCTCTCAGTAATGTTTAAGTAACATAATTAACCGACTGATTACAAGTTCAATGCCAAAATCAAAAGCTTTAAGACACTTGAGCAGCAATAAACAAGTTTTAATTGTCATAAAGACTTGTCAAGCTTCTAAAAATTCTCAGATATATTTAATAAACTTTCTTAAAAGACTGACTACAAGTTTAATTTCAAAATTAAGAGATTTACGATATTGGGACAACAAAAAATAAGTTTTAATTGTCATAAAGATTTGTCAAGCATCTGAAATCTCTCAGTAATGTTTAAGTAACATGATTAACTGACTGATTACAAGTTCAAAGCCAAAATCAAAAGCTTTAAGACACTTGAGCAGCAATAAACAAGTTTTAATTGTCATAAAGACTTGTCAAGCTTCTAAAAATTCTCAGATATATTTAATAAACCTTCTTAACTGACTGATTACAAGTTTAATTTCAAAATTAAATTCTCTATGTTATTTGGACAACAAAAAACAAGTTTTAGATATTCTAAAGACTTGTCAAGCTTCTGAAAATTATCAGGCATGTTTAATTAACTTTGTAAAACAACAATTAAAAGACTAAAGGCGTTTTGGAAGTATTTTAAGCATTCAATCAACATTTTCGTGCTATATTTATATTTAACCAGTCAATTAGGCTAGGAATTTAATTAAATAACCAAAATGACGTCGACTGCTTCCTCTCGCACCACGAGAATACCGTCTTATTATCATAATGAAACCATCACTAAGCTTCATATTTACATCAGTACCATACACCTGCTCATTTACAGGATATCCCAGTGCTATTGTACCTGTATTTTTTTCAAAATCTTACCTTTTTTCTTAACTATTTTGCCTCCTTAAGGAATAATATCTTTCAGCAAATTGAAAGCACAAAGTTCCTTGAGGTACACAGACTGCTGGGAACCACTTTTACGGAAGTACTATTAAAATCGGAGGAAAAAATGGCAAGTGCGATGATAGACGAGGGAAAACAGTGGCACGCGATCACGCAACGAGAGTACCAAGGTACTTCCAACACGACTTATGAGCAAAACTAGTTTGTCCAGCTAGACAGAGTGTTGGGGATAAGCGGGTCTCTCCCGCCTGGAGACAAAGATAGGAGATCGCGAAGGTAGTACCTGAGGTGAGGAAGATAGAGAGAGAGGTGCTTAACGAGACCAGAGACGTGTCTTAGCAGGGGGACGCTGGAGAAAAATTATAAGTTAAAAATTCTTGGTAGGTACCAAAAAAAATAAGGAAATTATCTATATACTTTGTTCTAGTGGGCCGACTTTGATGGATTTTTAAGAAGAGAATTTTTAACAATGATAAATTATTACTATACAGTATGTCTCCGGGTTGTCTTTACAATAGGAAAAACTTTTTTATTATTGGCATTTTGAGAAAAATGCATTCTTCATAAAAATTTTTACTTGTTCTAGAATGATGATGTTCTAAACTTTATTATCTGACTGATTACAAGTTCAATGCCAAAATCAAAAGCTCTAAGACACTTGAGCAACAATAAACAAGTGTTAATTTTTATAGAGACTTATCAAGCTTCTAAAAACTCTCAGATATATTAAATACGCTTTCTTAACTGACTGATTACAAGTTTAATTTCAAAATTAAGAGATTTACGATATTTGGATAACAAAAAACCAGTTTTAGTTGTCAAAAAGACTTGTGAAGCATCTGAAATCACTCAGTAATGTTTAAGAAACTTGATTAACTGATTGATTACAAGTTCAATGCCAAAATCAAAAGCTTTAAGACACTTGAGCAGCAATAAACAAGTGCTAATTGTCATAGAGACTTATCAAGCTTCTAAAAATTCTCACATATATTTAATAAACTTTCCTAACTGACTGATTACAAGTTTAATTTCAAAATTAAGAGATTTACGATATTTGGACAACAAAAAACCAGTTTTAGTTGTCAAAAAGACTTGTGAAGCATCTGAAATCACTCAGTAATGTTTAAGAAACTTGATTAACTGATTGATTACAAGTTCAATGCCAAAATCAAAAGCTCTAAGACTCTTGAGCAACAATAAAAAAGTGTTAATTGTCATAGAGACTTATCAAGCTTCTAAAAATTCTCACATATATTTAATAAACTTTCCTAACTGACTGATTACAAGTTTAATTTCAAAATTAAGAGATTTACGATATTTGGACAACAAAAAAACAGTTTTAGTTGTCAAAAGGACTTGTCAAGCTTCTGAAATCACTCAGTAATGTTTAAGAAACTTGATTAACTGATTGATTACAAGTTCAATGTCAAAATCATAAGCTTTAAGACACTTGAGCAATAATAAACAAGTTTTAATTGTCATAGAGACTTGTCAAGCTTCTAAAAATTCTAAACAAGCAAAAATTTTTATGAAGAATTCATTTTTCTTAAAATCTCAATAATAAAAAAGTTTTTACTCTTGTAAAGACAATCCGCGGACGTACTGTATATATGCCAACTAAATATACATAAAATCTAGCTAAATTTCGACAAGACAGCTCGCTAAAACAAAAGGAGGGAAAAAATTCACAGTCACCTAGATTCTCTTGTCAATATTTAAAATTTTTCGGTAAAATATGACACAAATTATAAAAAAATAAAAACAAAACTTATTTTTGATATTGCACACGCAAAAATAAAAAAATCGTAATTTTTAAATTATTCTTAGTAGGCGCTGTGTGTTAACTTACTAAATTGCGGTACTACCAGCCGCCGCTGGGTCTAGAGAGTAAAATGCAAATGTTTATTTCCGAAAATCGTATTTATTAGGGATCCTTATTCTCAGAAAAATACTGAAAATAATTTTTGATTGTACCTGTCACATTTTATAGAATATCTCGTCCCATAAGAAGTATTTACCTCCGCTACTGCATGAGATGGTGGTACCTGCCAGGTGACTTCAATATTACTCAGTAAATATGCTTTATTGTGTACAATAATTATGCTATTCTGGAGTTGTAACGTTAACAATAGAACTACTACCCGCCATCGGCCAGTGAACATTTATTATTATTATTAGTGTCTTTTTAGTGCTTTTGGGATTTTCCATTCTTTTATTTAATAAAATATATATTGCCCTTTGGGTATACTACCTTCAAACACATATTTTTGAAAGAAAAATGGCGAATATTTATAATAATAAGTATAAATTTTAATTGCTACAGGGTATGATCCCCTGCTGATCTTGAAAATCTTAATTTTAATGTGAAATAGGTTGCTTTGGTTTAAACCTTTTTTGTTCTGATTCTGTTTTTTTTTTCTCAATTTTAGTACGAATTTGATTCCTTTGGTTTCAACCTTTTCATTTGTCATTCTCATTGTGCTGAGATATATCTCACTGCAACAAGAGAGGACCTCCTTTGATTAAAATCAACAAAGATGATCATTTCTCTAAATTTGATTTGATGATCATTTCTCTAAATTGAAATTTGAAACAAAGATGATCTTTCTTCTAAATTTTTAGTTTATTGTCTAAAAAAACTAACAGGCCATTGTAAACCATTACTATTCACAATGAACCTTGCCCCAAAGACCACATTTAAATTACATGGGAATTTGCCACTCTTTGCAAATATTTTTTTTTCTCGCGATCTTGTTCTCTCGCAGCCATGATAATCGCACATTCTTCTACAGAATTGAACGCTCTGCAAAAAAGATCTCTTACCATTTTTCGATTAACTTACTCCTCCAAAAGTTACTCACGGTTAAAGTTAACCACGCGGTAAATTCCTAAATTTTTCAACTTTTTTGACAAAATTATGATTATTTTTGAAAAATTTAATCTATTATTTGAAAAAAAAGCTATTTTAACACAATTGAATGCATGACAGGTAGTTAATTCTAATATTTATTATAGTATCAGTTAGAAAATGGTTGAAGTTTTAAAAGTGAATAATGACGAAGAGTGGTTTATAAACAAAAAAAGTATTCATAAATTCAAATTCGTTACAATTTTTTACACGGTTTAATATTGATACACGTTTTCTGCAGTTAGACAGTACGGTATGGTTAAAGGATGCTGGATATATGTGAGGCTTAGAAATTGTGAAAAATTTGAGAGTATGTAGTTAATGATACTGCAGAAAGAGCTGTTAAATTGTCAGAAGAAGAAATATCAAAATCCAACTAAAGAATGTTTATTAAAATAAATCGGTTATATTTAAATGGTTTAAACTTCATTATACTTGAAGATTTCTTAATTTCCAAACCTTAACACCATCAGAATTGTATATTTTTACAGCAATAGATTAAATTTTTCAAAAATAATCATAATTTTTTCAAAAAAGTTGAAGAATTTAGGAATTTACCGAGTGGTTAAATTTAACCGTGAATAACTTTTGAAGGAGTGGGTTTATCGAAAAATTGTAAGAGATCTTTTTTGTAGAGCGTTTAATTCTGTATAAGAATATGTAATCATCATGGCTGTGAAAGAACAAGATCAAGAGAAAAAAAATATTTTCAAAAAGTGGCAAATTCCCATGTTGAACAGGAAGTGAGTCGTCTTTGGGGCAAGATTTATTGTGAATATTAATGGTTTTAGAATTAGAGAATTTCTTCCCCTAGGAGATGCAAGACCTTGTCGTTGGTGGGGAAGCTCCTGGTCAGGTGCTGGGGGGAATCCCCTCTAGCACTTAGCTTGGTCTAAGAAGCATCTCCCTCATCGTCTTGTCCCTGACTGTAGTGTCGTGGCCAGGGAATTGCACCAAGACATATAACGATACCGGGCGGGGCTACGGACAGCCTCAACCTTGGGGCACCCCATTGTATTTTACCCCTACTTCTACATGCGGGGCTCTGTAGAAGTGGACCGACTGTCCCTAGCGACTCATAGGAACACTATGAGATCTGATAATAATAGTAATAAAAACATCACCGGTGAAGCTGTGGGGAAACTCCCTAGCGACACTGGGAACAGTAACAATGAAAGTTCCAAGGGGCCAAACCCAAAGAGAACTACAGGAGAGGTGGCTGACACTTGCGTGAGACCATCCTCCGCAAGTGGCATACAAGCTACCACCTCCTCCAAGGGTCAGGGAGCCTACCTCCTACCTCTAAACCCAACAGGCGACACAAGCTACCGTTTCGTCTACCCGGCCTGGGTCGTAGCTCCTCGACTGTGAGGGACACGGGTCTCCGTAGGAAGTCCTGGGACTGTATGATGAGTTATAACTCAAGAAAGGGGGACACAATAGATCTCTAAGGTCGCAGAGATTAACCCCCCTCCCACTTATTCTAATTCTAATGGTTTACAATGATCTGTTATTTTTTTAGACAATAAACTAAAAATTTAGAGATCAACTTGATAAATAACGAACACCCTACTGCTAACGTTTAACAGAAATTCTGTTGTACGACTCTGATTATAACATTAAATCTGAAACAGAAATTCTCAACTATTGTTTTACCTATCTTTCTGGGATTTGTCTACCTGTCTGGGTCTACGGAAAAAAGCAATTCCAGTTCATTGAGCGCCGCTCTAAAGAAACGCTCCATGGTCGCGGGGGTCTGATTACTCACTTCCTGTGCTTGTTAAGGCCCTTAAAACCTAAGAATGCCGGTGAACATTAGAAAGCCAAGCCAAAAGGAGAGGTTTTGTGGTGATTTATGAAATTTTTAGCGCCACTCGAGCTAACAAAGGATAAGAATTCCACCCTGTGGAGTTAAAAGATTCTCTCAGCTTTATGAGAAAAAAAATTAGCATTGGTGTAGTTTAAACAGGAAAAGGTAAAATTAATGATGCATGGTTACATGCAGATTTACTATTTTTGAGTGTAGCATTTTAACGTTTTATACAGGGCGTTTCAAAAAACATGTGCCATCTCTCGTAGGGAGATTCTTCACGTAAAATAAGATTTATTTTTTATATTGTGCTTTGTTTCGTAGCTACAGGGTGTTAAACTCTTAATAATCTTTGGATTTATTATAATTTTCAATCCAAGTACTTTTAGTGATTCGAATGAAATTTTGAGGGTAAAAGTTACTATAAGTGCTACATATTTTAATGCTAAAAAAGTGTCGATAAATTCATCAGGGACGTGCATATATGGGTTATCACTGGAATATTTTTCAAAAAAAAACATGTGCGCCACTGGCTTTTATTCTTTCAATATCAAAATCATGTAGGCCGTTTAATTCCAATTAAAAATTATCTCTTGATATACTGTCAAATTCGGCCTCCTTGATGAGATAAACGCAATTTTATTAATCACAATTAATAAAATTAAAATAAAAATAAAGTTAATAAATTAAATATTTTACCTAATAGCTATTAACGGAAGATTTTTCTCTCTAAACTTGTTTGTAATTAATAACAACAAATACAGTTCCTAAAAAAACATTTTTTCTGAAACGCCACTGTTTTATTAACAAGACTTTCAGGAGGCTTCGTTAAAATCATCGGAATGCGCTCTGTGAGACCGTCTGGCGACCACCAAAGACGATCTTGTGTCTTTAAAGGTATCGCTGGACAGGTACTACCAAAAAACAAACAATATTCTCGAGCCCGATGCTGCGATTTGTTTGAATAGCTCGTTTACTGGTCAGGAAACCAAGGCGTAAGAAATTTCATGACAGGAAAAGTAAATATTTGGATAGTTGTCCCGCTTGGGGGCAAAGAAAGTAATGGAATAACATTTTTTCTGTTGCTATGTGTTATTTATTTAGTTATAAGTTAGGTAACGACTATTTAACACCAAAAATAAATTCTAAAATTTAACATCTGAGATATACAGGCAACCAGTAATACACTTTTAGATCAATAAAAAAGATTTAACAATAAATATTCATGAAAACAATTGTTACATTCCGAAATTAAGTCTAGGTACCTAAAGAACAATTATAAATCGAAAAATAGTATCAGAATCCGCAAAATTCCATTATATATTCAATTTAAAATTGACTAAATAGCCACAACCAAAATTTTTGTCGTACCTATCATGTACTAGAGATGGGCAAAAGTAACCGGTTTTTTGAATAACCGGTATTTTCCTCTAAAATAACCGGTTATTTAAAGGTAGTTTTTTTTTCACCAGTTAACCTAATAACCTTGCATTACGTTCACTAACCTATAGCCGGTTATTTTTTTAAAAATCGTACTTATTTAAAACAAGTAACAATTAAATATTAGCTGTTTGAATCGTAAATTTCGAAGAAGCGAACGGCACGGATCTTCCAGATATTACGACGATAACGGGAGATCCCTCCCGCTCCCAAAACGAAAATATATGACATCAAACATCAAATGTCAAAATTAAATCAGGCATCAGGCGAACCCTGATGATAATAATCAAAACAACGGCCGAATGGCCCCTGACAGGTCAGGCCGTAAAACAAAGTACTAATGGCATAGACTACTACTAGCCACCAGCTAGCCAAGTGATACGAACCTAACTTCAAATAGATTCTCTAAATTCTATATTTAAATTTTTACCGACTTTAACGGATTTTCAACGGTTCTTCAAAAGTTTTCCATGGTTTCGCCCAGTTTCACCCACGTTTCACCGTAAATATATTTTATTTGCAGTTTGAAGTCTCTCTTGAAGCTTATACTAAAGAATACAAAATTGAAGTTCAAGTAATGAATGAAGATAATCTTTCATTATCTATTCATTCAGTCTCCTTATTTTTCTTTGGTATTTGATTAAAATAACTTGGTTGTAGATTGTAGAACTTGTGAGTTGTGTGGTTTATTTGAACTTTAAGTACTTACTAGTTTTAATATCATATCCATGTCTACTCAAAAAAGTGAGGTTAGCATTTTTATTTAAATTCATTTTGTACATATACATACTTACATTGCTACAATCTCTATTTAATCATGCGATTTAACTAAGTTTATTATCTAAATTTGAAGTAGACCTATGGAGTGTAGAGGTAAGTAAACCTATAGGAAAACTAAATATTTAGTTTTGCTAGGTTAGGTTATTTGAATAACCGGTTAATTTGTGTCGGTTAATTTTGTCAAGTTATTATTTTTTAAAGATAATTCCGGTTAACCTATAACCGGTTTTTTACCAATAACCGCCCATCTCTATCATGTACGTATCAGAAGACACGGCCAAAATATTTCAGTCAGCTGTCAAGACCAATCTAACCTCACAATTACAAGGAAAAAGTCCAAAATGAAAAGTATTTTTAAAAATGTATAGATTTTTAAATACAGTACGTTTACCTTTAAGTTATATTCTACGAAATGGGCTTAGTTCAAACAGTGTAATACGAAATGTAACAGAGGACACGTTAAAATGTTACCCAAGAGTCAAATCTTCGTCATTTCGTCCCATAACACCTAAGGTAAATAAACCAAACGAATCTATATAACTATTTGACTAATACTTTTTTTAGAAATTAAGAATTATCCAACAAGAATATGCCGCTGTTTGCTCCCTGTTACATCGATCAGGGTTGAGAGATATTACACAACTCCATCCTTTTCTTGGAGCTGTGAGATCGTTCCATACAACAAATAAAAATGCCCAAGGCGATCCTTTAAAGCCGGACCCTGACAGACCGGATAGAGATGATGATAAGGATAAGTTATCCGCTTTAATTGCCAAGGCCTTGATGTGGATGCTGTCAGCATACATGCTTATTGCCCTGATTTCATTGATGTTTCCCAGTAGTAATCAGCCAGAGGTATGAGATAACTTTTTGGAGTGAATTTTTAATACTGTAAACAATATATCATGTTTTAGACAATGAGATATGTATCTTGGAGTGAATTTTGTTATCAAATGTTGGCAAAAGGAGAGGTACAACAGATTATTGTTAAACCTGATGTCGATTTAGTAACAATTATTCTACATCCAGGGGCTATAATTAAAGGAAAAAGGGTGGACACTCAGGTTTTCCATATGAACGTTGTGGATATAGAAAAGTTCGAAGACAAATTAAGAGAGGCTGAAAGAAGATTTGGTATAACCGATGGGGTACCGGTTACGTATGAAAGAAGCACAGACTCTGCTGGGAAGTTACTGATTTCATTACTTGTCGTGGGCTTGCTTCTTTCCATCCTGGCAAGAAGTAAAAGTATCCGACCTCCACTGGGTATGGATATTTTTGTATGTTTTTATCTATTTTTTGATATTTTATATTTAGCATTTTTAAAATTCTAGACACAAATGGGTAGAGCAAAGTTTACTCTAGTTGATCCACTAATGGGGCAAGGAAAAGGTGTACATTTTAGTGACGTAGCCGGCTTAAGAGAGGCTAAATTAGAGATAAAAGAATTTGTTGATTATCTTAAAAGACCAGAACATTACAAGGCTTTAGGTGCTAAAGTTCCCAAAGGAGCCTTATTGTTGGGTAGGTGATTGTTTTTGAAGTAAATAAAAATGTATTAATGCAATAATTCAGGTCCTCCTGGTTGTGGAAAGACTCTGTTAGCCAAAGCTGTAGCTACTGAGGCTAATGTACCGTTTCTGTCAATGAATGGTTCAGAATTTATTGAAATGATTGGAGGTCTTGGAGCTGCTAGAGTGAGGTAAATATTTTTTTTAAGTAAAAGTTTCTTTCAAGCACTGGTCAACAATGTTTCAAAGTGTTATTTAATTTTCTAGGGATATTTATTGTTTTTATTGTTATATTTTTCTATTTACATTTTATTTTATTGTCTTTTATTTGGGCTATTAATCTGTTAGGCCACTAAACCATTATTTATTTATTTATACAGAGTCATACAATTTTTTTTTTCTAGGGATTTATTTAATGAAGCTAGAAAACGGGCACCCTGTATAATATACATTGACGAAATCGACGCTGTTGGCAGGAAAAGAAGTGGATCTTTAGGCAATACAGGCACAACAGGGGAGAGTGAACAAACTTTGAATCAATTATTAGTAGAGATGGATGGGATGGCCAGTAAAGAAAATGTTATAATGCTGGCATCCACTAACAGAGCGGATATTCTAGATAAAGTATATTTTTTTTAATTTTTTATTATATTTTTTAAAATAATTTGAGTTATAGGCTTTGCTTAGGCCTGGAAGATTTGATCGGCATATTTTGATTGATTATCCTGATCTGACTGAAAGGAAGGAGATTTTTGAATATCACTTGAAAAGTATAAGGCTAGAGAATCCTCCTTCAAAGTTTTCAAAGAGGTAATTGTGAGAGTTTTGAGTCATTTTTTTTTTTTATATTTACCTATTTCTTTAATAGGTATAGTTCCTAATTTAGGTTATCTTATTTACCAACAGTTTTTGAGTTTTTTTTCAGTTATTTGTTTTTAATTTTTTTCTCTTATTTTTATTTTTATTTTTAGTTGATAGTTACACTCTTATTTTTATTTTATACCTATTTTTTTAAGTTAGACTTCCTAATTTAGGTTGCAAAGCGAGATTTTGAGCGTTTTTTAAGATTTTTTTTTAAATTTTTATTATTTTCATTTTTTAATATTTTGTTTATAGTAATACTTTTTTATTTTTTACCAATTTTTTAATAGTTATACTTCCTAATTTAGGCTAGGTTATTTAACACCAGTTTTTGAGTTTTCTTTAAGTCTTTTATATTTTTCTTTTTCTTTTTTTAATTTTTCTTTTGTTTTTTTTTCATTTTTCTTTTTTTAATTTTTCTTTTTGTTTTTATTATACTTTTTAATTTAGGTTAGCTTATTTGACACCTGGATTTAGTGGAGCTGACATAGCTAATGTCTGTAATGAAGCGGCACTGCATGCCGCCAGATCTAAACAACATAAAGTCACAGGAGCGGATTTAGAATATGCTGTAGAAAGGCTTGTAGGTGAGTTATACATTTATACATTATTATTTATCGTTTTTCGTCTTATTTAGGTGTAATTTTTAATGCAATTAATGTATTTTTATCATTTCTATTAGGTGGAACAGAAAAAAGGTCACATTCGATGTCACCTCAAGAAAAACGCGTGGTTGCCTATCATGAGTCTGGTCATGCTTTAGTTGGGTGGATGCTTGAGCATACTGATGCTCTTCTGAAAGTGACCATCGTGCCTAGGACTAGTTTGGCGCTTGGTTTCGCCCAGTATATACCAAAAGACCAAAAACTTCACACTAAGGAAGAGGTAGGTTATTATTTATTTATTTATTTATTTTTATTATCTTTTTTTTGTTTTATTATTTTTTCATTTATTTCATTACTTATTTCATTAACAGTCAAGTAATTCTTTTATAGCTCTTTGACAGGATGTGTATGACATTGGGAGGCAGGGTTGCCGAATCGCTCACGTTCAACAGAATTACCACTGGTGCTCAGAATGACTTGGAAAAAGTAACCAAAATGGCGTATGCCAACGTAAAAGAGTTCGGCAATAACGACACAGTTGGTTTGGTCAGTTTTCCTGAGGAAGAATCCAAAGAATTAGGCAAAAAACGTTCTATTTTATTTATGTTTTTTATTTAAATATATTTTTTTACAGGGAGAAGACCTTACAGTAAAAAACTTGCAAATCTGATTGATTTAGAAACACGAAAATTAGTGACAAAGGCTTATCAAAGGACTGAGGAAGTGTTGAAGGAACACAAAGATAAGTTGGCGCTGGTAAGAAGAAAAAACAGTGTTTTTTCAGGTTATGTTTGTTATTGATTGTTTTTTATAGCTTGCAGAGAACCTGATAAAGAAAGAAACGTTGAATTATGATGATGTAGAGCAACTATTGGGTCCACCACCTTATGGAGCTAAAAAACTGATCGATCCTGCTGAATTTGAAGAAACTATTAGGAAAGAAGGGGCAGTTTCGACTGAAGAGAACAATAGCTTCAAGCAAAATGCGTGATTCGATTCTTTTTTAAATTGTAGATATTTATTATTAAATAAATTATAAAGCAAATCATTGAAACTGTTTTTTTTTGTCCTATTGAGAAGTATAAAACAAAAGTATTAAATTATTTTTGATGTATGGATGCTGAAGAGCGACGTGTGTTTTACAGAAAGATTTTTTTAGAATTTATCCATATTCATACACTTCAATATTTTGTATATCTTGAAATGCATAATATATGAGAAACTGCGAATAGAATCATTAAGTATGCAGCCAACAATACATTAAATCGTAAATATCCTATTTATTATTTTCGACCTTATGTCGATTACGCTTAGGGCACAAATTAAACAAGCTAATCCAGAGATGACATTAGGGTAAAGCGTATTGTTAGTTGCATACCTTTTTTACAGATTATTAACAGGAAATATGAAAATTAATACAGGAAAAATTACTTTCTTTTTTCATAGTTACATGTTCGTTATATGAATTACTACTAACTGCAAATAATATGACGAAGTATTTGTTTTTAATTATACGGATATAATCTTCTTGTGGATTGTTTAGCACTTTCACTATGTTATAGAGAGAATTATGAGTACCTGCTTGAAGAAAAATATATTTAAAATTTTACCAACCACTTCAAATAACTTGAACAGTAATTTAAATGATTCAAAAGTACTTTAAATTAACAGAATTTTCTTAAAATGCTTTTTATTCTCTAAAAATACCTAAGAGGATTAACCAGAGCTCTCTGACATCAACAGTACAGCATATTGGGATGATATTAACAATAAATATTGTTTATATATTGAGTTAAAAAAATATCAAAGTATAATTCTACTTGCAGTAAAAGGAAAGCTTTGAAAGAAAATTGAGTTATTAACTGTAAAACAGACATAGAACACTTTCTAGTGCATTTAATCTAGTTTTAATGACAATTATGCGCGCAGATGCGCTCCTGTATAATATACATTGACGAAATCGACGCTGTTGGCAGGAAAAGAAGTGGATCTTTAGGCAATACAGGCACAACAGGGGAGAGTGAACAAACTTTGAATCAATTATTAGTAGAGATGGATGGGATGGCCAGTAAAGAAAATGTTATAATGCTGGCATCCACTAACAGAGCGGATATTCTAGATAAAGTATATTTTTTTTAATTTTTTATTATATTTTTTTAAAATAATTTGAGTTATAGGCTTTGCTTAGGCCTGGAAGATTTGATCGGCATATTTTGATTGATTATCCTGATCTGACTGAAAGGAAGGAGATTTTTGAATATCACTTGAAAAGTATAAGGCTAGAGAATCCTCCTTCAAAGTTTTCAAAGAGGTAATTGTGAGTGTTTTGAGTGATTTTGATTTTTTTATTTTTATATTTACCTATTTCTTTAATAGGTATAGTTCCTAATATAGGTTATCTTATTTACCAACAGTTTTTGAGTTTTTTTTCAGTTATTTGTTTTTAATTTTTTTCTCTTATTTTTATTTTTATTTTTAGTTGATAGTTACACTCTTATTTTTATTTTATACCTATTTTTTTAAGTTAGACTTCCTAATTTAGGTTGCAAAGCGACATTTTGAGCGTTTTTTAAGAATTTTTTTTAAATTTTTATTATTTTTATTTTTTAATATTTTGTTTATAGTAATACTTTTTTATTTTTTACCAATTTTTTAATAGTTATACTTCCTAATTTAGGCTAGGTTATTTAACACTAGTTTTTGAGTTTTCTTTAAGTCTTTTATATTTTTATTTTTCTTTTGTTTTTTTAATTTTTCTTTTTTTCATTTTTCTGTTTGTCATTTTTCTTTTTTTAATTTTTCTTTTTGTTTAAAATTATACATTTTAATTTAGGTTAGCTTATTTGACACCTGGATTTAGTGGAGCTGACATAGCTAATGTCTGTAATGAAGCGGCACTGCATGCCGCCAGATCTAAACAACATAAAGTTACAGGAGCGGATTTAGAATATGCTGTAGAAAGGCTTGTAGGTGAGTTATACATTTATACATTATTATTCATCGTTTTTAGTCTTATTTAGGTGTAATTTTTAATGCAATTAATGTATTTTTATTATTTCTATTAGGTGGAACAGAAAAAAGGTCACATTCGATGTCACCTCAAGAAAAACGCGTAGTTGCCTATCATGAATCTGGTCATGCTTTAGTTGGGTGGATGCTTGAGCATACCGATGCTCTTCTGAAAGTGACCATAGTGCCTAGGACTAGTTTGGCACTTGGTTTCGCCCAGTATATACCCAAAGACCAAAAACTTCATACTAAGGAAGAGGTAGGTTATTATTTATTTATTTATTTATTTTTATAATTTTTTTTTTCTTTTATTATTTTTTCTTTTATTTCATTACTTATTTTATTAACAGCAAAGTGATTCTTTTATAGCTCTTTGACAGGATGTGTATGACGTTGGGAGGCAGGGTTGCCGAATCGCTCACGTTCAACAGGATTACCACTGGTGCTCAGAACGACTTGGAAAAAGTAACCAAAATGGCGTATGCCAACGTAAAAGAGTTCGGCATGAACGACACAGTTGGTTTGGTCAGTTTTCCTGAAGAGGAATCCAAAGAATTAGGCAAAAAACATTCTATTTTATTTATGTTTTTTATTTAAAATTTATTTTTTTACAGGGAGAAGACCTTACAGTAAAAAACTTGCAAATCTGATTGATTTAGAAACACGAAAATTAGTGACAAAGGCTTATCAAAGGACTGAAGAAGTGTTGAAGGAACACAAGGATAAGTTGGCGCTGGTAAGAAGAAAAAACAGTGTTTTTTCAGGTTATGTTTGTTATTGATTGTTTTTTATAGCTTGCAGAGAACCTGATAAAGAAAGAAACGTTGAATTATGATGATGTAGAGCAACTATTGGGTCCACCACCTTATGGAGCTAAAACTGATCGATCCTGCTGAATTTGAAGAAACTATTAGGAAAGAAGGGGCAGTTTCGACTGAAGAGAACAATAGCTTCAAGCAAAATGCGTGATTCGTTCTTTTTTAAATTGTAGATATTTATTATTAAATAAATTATAAAGCAAATCATTGAAACTGTTTTTTTTTGTCCTATTGAGAAGTATAAAACAAAAGTATTAAATTATTTTTGATGTATGGATGCTGAAGAGCGACGAGTGTTCTACAGAAAGAATTTTTTTAGAATTTATCCATATTCATACACTTCAATATTTTGTATATCTTGAAATGCATAATATATGAGAAACTGCAAATAGAATCATTGAGTATGCAGCCAACAATACATTAAATCGTAAATATCCTATTTATTATTTTCGACCTTATGTCAATTACGCTTAGGGCACAAATTAAACAAGCTAATCCAGAGATGACATTAGGGTAAAGCGTATTGTTAGTTGCATACCTTTTTTACAGATTATTAACAGGAAATTTGAAAATTAATACAGGAAAAATTACTTTCTTTTTTCATAGTTACATGTTCGTTATATGAATTACTAACTGCAAATAATATGATTAAGTATTTGTTTTTAATTATACGGATATAATCTTCTCGTGGATTGTTTAGCACTTTCACTATGTTATAGAGAGAATTATGAGTACCTGCTTGAAGAAAAATATATTTAAAATTTTACCAACCACTTCAAATAACTTGAACAGTAATTTAAATGATTCCAAAGTACTTTAAATTAACAGAATTTTCTTAAAATGCTTTTTATTCTCTAAAAATACCTAAAAGGATTAACCAGAGCTCTCTGACATCAACAGTACAGCATATTGGGATGATATTAACAATAAATATTGTTTATATATTGAGTTAAAAAAATATCAAAGTGTAATTCTACTTGCAGTAAAAGGAAAGCTTTGATAGAAAATTGAGTTATTAACTGTAAAACAGACATAGAACACTTTCTAGTGCATTTAATCTAGTTTTAATATTAATTATGCACGCAGATGCGCTCCAAGTACCATCTGTCTTACCCCTAGACCGTGTTCCTTACGAGGTACTATGCGTTTTGCATTCAAAGTACTGCTGCGACAAAAAATAATTAGTTCTATAGGTACCTTTCACTGGAACTTTCTATGATATTTATAATAATAAAATCTTTTTATTTATTAGATGCTTTTTCTTAATTTTTTCCTTGTATATTAATTCAAAAAAAGTGGTACCAGTTTTTTTAAATACAATACTTATTTTTCTAAAGCTTTTCACTCATACCATACCAATTTTTTCGTAATTACAACATTACAAACGAAAGGCAGATTTTTATTTAAGGTATAGTTTACAGAATTTGGTCAGTCCATTCAAAATGGATAAAATCAATAGAATCCACTTCTGTAGATAGAGCTTGTAATGGGCTTGTTCTGTAACTACTTTATTTGAAACAGTATGTCGGTGTTTGAACTGAAAAAGTTGTCGTAGGAGGTGTAGGAATAATATTTTTGTTCAAGCTTTAGTGTGATCATCACTGAGATTCTTTATAATTGGTAAATTAATTGTTTGAGGTTTGCGTTTTGGTTTAGAGGTAATAGTTTGTCCCAAATAAATAAAAATATCAAAGTTGTATCTTTTTAAATGGGACACCCTATATATTATTACATTTTTAGTCTCTACGATTAAAATAAAGGTAAATTTAATTAAGGTTTATCGCACTTTAATCTTACTGTTTCTGAAATATTTACGATTTTGTGAAAATATACAGTAACAACATTTTAATGCTCTATTTCTCTAGGCGTATTTGAATTTTTAAAACCAAATATTGTAGTGAAGTTTTTCTATTTACTAAATTTTATGTTGCAATAAAAAAAATAATACTACTTTATACAGAGTGTCTAAAAATTAATTTTAAATAATTACTCGTTATAAACCGCAATAGTTTGTTTAATTTAAATGGAACACCCTGTATATTTTACGAGAATCAGATGCACAATTTAATTGTCTATCAAATTGTATTATACCATCTTTTACCTATCTCATCAAGTTTTCGTAGAAAATGCATTTTCTTATCAATTAGACCTCATTTATCAATATATACCTATGGAATATTGACATTTTAGATACCGTATGATCGAAAAAAAACGGCGTCCAGTTGGCTGGGAAATGACGATCGATGACAGTTCCCATATAAATTTACATATAAAATGACAGCGATCTTCATTTCATAGCCAACGCTGACGCCGTTTTTTCTCGATCATACGGTATTTTTTTAAAGCAACAAATGTACAAATAGTACAGGTGCTAAAACCGATAATATTACTAGCCCATTTGTTTACAAAAAAAAAACCAATTCAAATCTTTATAAAAGCGTATACCAATTAAAAATACCACCATTATTTCCGCCCAAATATTAATTAATAATTTTTGTAAACATCTGTTTGTTAGCCGGGTAGATATATAAAACATTGCAATCTGTGATATTATCTGTGATATATCATTAATGCAACAAGTTTAGAAAGTTTTGAATGCATATTTCATCTCTTTTAATATAAATTTAATCATACAGATACAACTAAAACACTTTCGTCTCACCCCTAAACCCCATATCCCTTCAACCACGACACCCTAACCAAAATTCCCGACCAAGCAATACCAAAAAAACACAAAATATCGCGCTCATACCGCCAAAGAACCACCGTTCTTCACCGTACTTCACCTCCCAACATTTCCTTCTCTCTTGCCGTTGTATTGTTGCACTTTCAATTCTTCAGAGAACCGCGAACCGTGGTACTCAACGCGTCGAAGAACCCACGAATTAAGGCGAATAATACACGGTACGATCGGGATGAATTTGGACTGATTCGGACTGTCTGGTGGTTATTGTATGGACTGATGGCTGCTGATGAGTGTTGATTATGTGTTCGAAACGTTGTTTTTTGTCGGCGGCATCTTGCCGGAGTACAGTGTCGTTCCTGTTGGTTGTGATTCTGTTTGTTGGTGGACTGGTTGGTCGAGGGAAATGTCAAGGTAAATAGAAATATGGAGCGGTTTCCTGATGATGAGTTTGGGATGTTAAAAGGCTCTTAGTTTGTTGTATTTATAGCAGTGTAATACCATATTAAAATCCAGTTTGGCAATTTTTTAATGGTAGCTTTGGTCTACTCAGCTGTAAATTATTTATTTTAGCCCACATATTTGTTTTTTATTTAATTATTAACATTCATTCTTTTTTTAGAAAAATTGTATCAAAGATTGATCCTTTTGAGGATGATCGTAATTTTAATTTTACCTTAATGTTAGAAAATAAGTTATTTAAAATAAAGATTTCTATAATATACAGGTGCGTATCAAAAGTGGCTCACCCCTATAATTTTTTTATTTTTTCAGATAAAAAAACGAGATTTGGTATGGTAGTATATGACATAAATTAGGATTGATTGACACATTCAATTGTTTTCGGTCACTTCCTGTTTCAACGGAAATTACAACTTTTGATGAACTTATTTTTTACTTTATTCGATAGAAAATGACACTCTGAATAGAATGACATATCATATGTCAACTTCTGACATTCTCACTTGAAAAAAAATCGTATTTTAAAGTTAAAAATACTAATTTTAACCAAAGAGCCTTGGTAAAATAGCTTTGATCGTCTAATGTTTTTAGTGTCTCATGGGTTAAAAGATGCCCAAATCATATCTCAATTTTTTCAAATGGAACGAGGGTGGCTCATTAGCATATTTGGAAAAAGGATTTTTTTACGAATAATTTGATACCACACACTTGGTATTTCGAGTCAAATTTTCGTTACAAACCCTTATAATTTCTAATAAACCACATGCGAAAATGCCAAAACTTGACATATGATATGTCATTCTATTCAGAGTGTTATTTCCTATAAAATAAAGTAAAAAAATACTAGGGGTGCCATTTAAAAATCAAAAGTTGAAGTCATTTCCGGTGAAACAGGAAGTGACCGAAAACAATTGAATACGTCAAACAATCCTAATTTGTGTCATATACTAACATACTAAATCTCTTTTTTTTATCTGAAAAAATACAAAAGTTATAGGGGTGAGCCACTTGTGAGACGCACCCAGTATAGTTTTATATTATAAATATATTATTTATAGAAAATTCTTTAAAGCATATAACTGTATTGTAAACATCTCAAATTTTAGTAAATATAAGTAGGTACACAGTGCAAATTAACTAATAATTAAAAATAAAATACACAATTGACTACTATAACAAAGACAGCTTTACCATCTTCCAAAGAAACTGAGATTTTAACATGAGTCAAATATACATATATTTTAAAGATGCAAAAACTTTTTTTTTTATTGCAATATACTTAGCATTTATTTTTTTAAGCGAAACATAATAGAAAAAATAGCACTGAAATGATCTCCTGGAGCATCTCCTTAATTTCTGTTCATTCAACCATTTCCTAACGCACTATATGTGCCGCGTTAAGTTGAACAAACGCGTAGGTCTATATTACTTGAATCAACTTTGCTTTTTTGGTAGATTATTCATTAACATATTAGCCTGTGGGTAGTGGAAAACGTTATAGAAACAGATCACTTCGACATGGATATTTATATTACTGTTTTACAAGTTTATTATACCATAAAATCATAGATAAATATAATAAAACAGGTCAAGTAAAAGCATTTTATTCTAAACTTTAGTCAAATACTTTAAATATTGAATTTAATCTTGAAGTATATTAATTATCAAAGAAATATAGAGCCTTATAAAAAATCCTTCAAATGGCAATGGGCAGGACACTTGGCAAGAAGGAATGACAACAGATCGACCACAAAAATTACAGCATGATACCTACGAGGAATTAAGAGTTTGACAGTGTTTTCAAAATATATTTTTTTTAATTTTACTTTTCCTTAGATTCACTACTAGGTATAGTGCATTATAATATTAATATTCTTGACATTGAACATGAATACATCTTGTAAGTACCTGTTTAACTGCTCAATTATGACATTATCAATGAACGTTCAATTTACAGTCATTTTCGAAGAGCTTTTGCCAGTTTTGTAACATGGAAATGCACCGAAAAGATCTATATGGAACTTTTCAGTATATGAATTGGTAGTTAAGTCATTTTGTATGTAAAATTTTATAGGGGAATGTCGTCGATTATCATTTCTAATCCCACTGGACGCCAATTTTATACTATACCTAATTTTTGGATATCTAGAAAAATGGATATCTATCTTGGACATTAGATATAGATACAATGGCGGTCTATTCAACATAAAAAGACTCAGGGCAAAAACACGTACAAAATTCATTACAGAACTTCAATACGCTGATGACTGCGCTTTAGTGGCAAAAACGTTACAACAATTACAAGAAATGTTGAACACATCTACCAGGGCATACGAGGCTTTTGGCCTTAAGCTAACCATCGACAAAATCATGTGCACCCCCAGGGAAGATCATAACAATGCTATAAGAATCGGAGAAGAACTATTGGAATACGTAGCGGAATGCAATTACCTCGGCAGTTTGATTTCGGAAAAGACAAATATCGACACTGAAATTCAGAACAGGATTACCAGCGCCTCGACAGCATTCTGGAAATTAAAAGACAGGGTTTTCTACAATCATGACTTGAGTACAAAAATAAAACTTGCAGTGTACCGAGCAATTATAATCTCCACCATGTTATATGGGAGCGAAACAAAAATTGCAACAAAGACACCTTAGACAACTCTTAAGAATCCGATGGTTCCATCATGTCACAAACGTATCGGTCCTTGAAAAAGCTAACTGCGAGAGTATTGAAGTCATGGTTACAAAATCCCGCTTAAGATGGGCTGGTCACGTATGCAGAATGCAAGAAAACCGCATACTAAAATCTCTGCTTTAGGGCGAGCTTATAGACGGTAAGAGGAGGTCGGGTGGAGAACTCAAAAGGTACAAGGACATTTTCCACGAAAAGTTAAAGGGGATTAATATGGAAAATGAGTGGGAAGAAACAGCTCACAATAGAACTCAATGGAGAAGAATTGTAAACTCAGTTAACAGCGACAACCAAAAAGGAAAGAGGCAACAAAGCAATGAGATTATTGAATGTCCGGAGTGCGGTAGGCAGATAGCATCACGTATCGGGCTTTTCAGTCTCAGAAAAGCTCATGAAAGAAAACGCCTTGCGTGACTATCTTCTGATGCGTGTCAAATACTCGTCATCGAGGCAGTATGTATACAGGGTTGTTCACTACATACGACAGGGAGTATTGTAGCTAAACTATGAGATTTTTACAAATTGTAAGTATTGGGTTCGATGAAGGACTATTAGAGGTACAATTTAAAAATAATTTTACAAGATACAGTGTCCCAAATAAGTATAATATCAAAGTTGTATTTTTTTAAATGGAACACCCTGTATATTATTACATTTTTAGTTTCTACGATTAAAATAAAGGTACATTTGATTAAGGTTTATTATACTTAAACCTTACCGTTTTTGAAATATTTTCAATTTTGTGAAATTGCAGTAAAAATTTTTAGGGCTCATTTCTCCAAGGGTATCAAAGTTTTTAATACTAAATATTTACTGAAGTTTATTTACTGATCAGTTATTGTGTTGCAATAATAAAAATAATACTACCTTATACAGAGGGTCTAAAAATTTATTTTAAATAATTATTAGCTTCAAACGGCAATAACTTGTTTAATTTAAATGGAACACCCTGTATATTTTACGAGAATCAGATGCACAATTTAATTGTCTATCAAATTACATTATACCATTTTTTACCTATCTCTTTAAGTTTCCGTAGAAAATGCATTTTCTTGTAATTTAGAACTTATTTATCAATATACCCATGGACTATTGACATTTTAGATTATTTTTAAAGATGTCCCAAATTTTTAAAGAGTACAGATACTAATATTGTCGATATAATTCGTTTATTTCATTAAAAAATAAAAAAAAACTGTTTAAATATTTGTTAAAGAGGATCAATTAATATGATTCCAGTATTCAAACTACATTAACTGACTGCGTTGATTAATAATAATTGCTCCAAATACTAAAAAACTGAATTTTGTATGGGCATTAGACAGTGTGATAAAAAGTAACACCTTAAAAATGATATTTCATTTTTTAATAAATGCTTATTTATAACAACAGAGACTTTAATTTGATAACTTATTATTATATTGATTTCTGACTCAAATCCACATTTATTTATAATAATTTAATAACGAACACAATTAAGTATGTAATTAATTAGTATATGGGCGCAAATAATGGTGTTATATTTAATTAATGGTATACTCTTTTATAAAGATTTAAATAGTTTTCTTTTTGCATACAAATGGGCTAGTAATATTATCGTTTTGCTAAAAACGATAATATTACTAGTCTGTACATTTTGTACATTTGTTGCTTTAAAAACAATCTAAAATGTCAATATTCCATTGATATATTGATAAATGAGGTCTAAATTATAAGAAAATGCATTTTATACGAAAACTTGAAGGGATAGGTAAAAAATGGTATAATACAATTTGATAGACAATTTAATTGTGCATCTGATTCTCCTAAAATATACAGGGCATTCCATTAGGAGTAAAAGAGTTATTACCCATTTAATATGTGTTAAAATAGAGCCACCAGGCCCCTCAGTATTGGCTATTATTGCAACACAATCAATAAATAACTTCATTAAATATTTAGTAGTAAAAACGATGACCTGCTGAAAATGGCTTTAAAATTTTTACTGCAATTTCTAAGAGTGAGCCTGTCAAAACGACAGGTAAGTATAACAATCAATAACACTGCTGGCCTATCCGTAGAAACTAAAAATGTAACTCCCCAGGGTTTTCCATTTAAAAGCCTCCCAACAATATTTCTTATTTGGGACACTCTTTGGCAAAATATTTTTAAGTGGCAAACTCTAACAGTCCTTCAACAAACAAATACAATTTGTAGAAACCTCATCGTTGCTGTGCGATATGTGGTGGCTAACCCTGTACTCTATCTAGAAAAACATTTGAAATTTCAAAGTTTCAAAAAGATACAAAAACAAATAAATACAGATATGCAGGAAAAATTAACAATTTTGAAAAGCATTAATATAGCAATTCTGAAAGTGTTTTTGCTTGGATGATTTTTGTTTATTTGCGAAATCCTATTAAAAGCCAACACGCTACACGTATAATTTATCAGAAATTTAAATGTCAGTCAATACTAGATCAAAAAATTACTTATAGAAACTTTAAAAGAAAAAAATGGAGTTACTGGCAGTGAACGGCTTGATTATACAGCACTAAAATTATAATTAACGCTGTTTGAGATTAAGCTGTATGCAAATAATAATAGCATAAACGTTGTGAAATTTGAAAATATTCAGGTGCAAATAGTGTTTTATTTTGTTTAGCTTATAGTATCAGATAAACACCATGCCGTATAATAGTGCGTTTAAAATACAATAATAATTATTTATAACACCACTTGACAATAACGTACCTATAATTTGGAATGTAGCAAGACGTATTTTTTTCAAAAATAATGTGCTTATTTGGTACCTAAACTCAGTGAATTAGATTTGCGTTGAATTATCCAATTATATGTATAGGTGTTTAGTAAGTTGTTATAGGGATCTGAACGCTAATAGTGCGAATTTAGATTTTGTAAAGCTCAAATTTAGAAAGGAGAATGGTCGGTTCTAGCGATTAGAGTAGTAGGCGTTGTGGCAAGCGGGTAGAATGTCTTTTTTGGGCACAAAAACGAGATTTGTGATTGGAATTTGTGGTTGAGTATTCGATTTAAATATATAGATTTAACCTTCAGATTAATATATTTGGAATACTATTAAAAATATGCTTGAGATGACTTTGCAGACTACAAGCGCTGGATGTATACCATGATAGTAAGACCCATGATTACTTATGGAGCAGTTGCCTGGTACACAAAACTAGAGCAACGGACGGCAAGGCTAAACCTATGCAAAGTCCAGAGACTAGCATGCGTTTGCATCACAGGAGCCATGAGAACCTGTCCAACAGCAGCAATGGATGTCATTCTAGATCTAACACCACTGCACATTGTCATTGCATATATGCCAATGCGACAATGATTAGAATGGTCACTAACGGAATTAGTACTGGGAGAATTGTCAGATCAGGGGCTTGGAACACCCTCATAAAGGAAATACCACTCCTGCAACTCCCAGTGGACGATATGCCAAGAACCTACAACTTTGAGAAACATCTCAATGTAGTATTGGGCAATAAAAAGGATTGGAAGAGCAAAACGCTTGCCCAGCAGTTAAAAGACCATACCATAACTTGGTATACTGATGCTTCCTAAACCAATACGGGAACAGGGATCGGAGTGTTTGGGCCGAGAGCTAAATACTCCGAACCAATGGGCACTTACCCTAGTATCCTACAGGCAGAAATCTACGCTATCGAAGATGCGTACAACTTATCTTAGATAGGAACTATCGGAAACAAGAAATAGCCATCTGGTCTGATAGTCAAGCAGCGTTAAAAGCGATCAACTCAGTATCAATCAATTCGAAATTGGTCAAAGAATGCATAGAGAAGCTGAATAAATTAGGCAAAGAAAACAAAGTCCTCCTACTCTGGGTGCCTGCTCACCAAGGGATAGAAGGCAATAAAAAAGCAAATAATCTAGCTAGGAAAGGAGCGAACATTCCACTAACTAGACCAGAACCGTTCTGCTTTCCAAGTGGTAACCAACTCAAGGCAGAACTCAAGAACTTAGAAGATTCCATCCGCAACCTGGAATGGAAATCTTGCAACGGTCTAAGACACTCGAATAAGTTTCTGAGGGCTTATGATCAAGAAAAATCACAGATCTTCCTGGGTTTAAGTAAGAACAATCTTCGGATTGTCACGGCGTTTTTAACAGGACACTGTCTCCTCAATGAACAGCTCAGTAGATTGAAACTAAGAAGAAACGGCGAATGCAGATTCTGTGGGGAAGATGGGGAAACACCAGTACACCTCATCACTGAGTGCGCCGAGACGACAACCATTCGTGCCATGAATTTTGGTACGACTGATATTGGAGATGGAGAACTACCCTCTATAAAACCGTCCCAGATATTGGCTTTTGTCAAAGCCCTGGGACTCTATGATGAGTTATGACTCAAGAAAGGGGGACACAATGGATCCGTAAGGTCGCAGTGATTAACCCCCCTCCCACTCATTCTAAATTCCAAATTCTAAAAAATTACAGACTACAAGAAGGTATAGAGTTTACTACTGGAATCTCAGATGAGACAAAAAACGTCCGCAGAGCTACAAAAACAGTCACAGGAATGGATCCAAATTACTGGGTAGCAAACAGATCTCTAGAATTGTGAAGAAATTCTAGAGACCTGACTTAAAATTTACTGCACAGATCTACTAAGACAAGAGAGAACACATTTTATGTTAGTGATGCAGGCAATGAGGGATACAAGAGAATACAAGAGAGTAATTGTAGTAGAAAAAGGCTCGGGGATTTATTTTTATTATAGTAAATTAACCCTTTATGGGGCAGTATTAATTTTTTTTCTAGTTTGATCAAATTGACTTCTGAAAAAATATAAACTAGCACAAAGGGAGCATATCTTCTTAATATCATTTTTGAAAAAGTTAACAAATAAGGGAGTGGTGGGGTGGTGGTCAATTTTTCAACCAGAGACTATTAAAGCAAATAGATAATATGTAATGATCTAATGTATATAATGTATAAACTGTATATATCATCCAATGTAAGAAAAAAGAGTAAGTTCATTTTGATTATCTCTGTTAGCTCTCTAATCAAAAATATGCCCATATCAAGTAAATGAAATTTTGTTTTTCGAGAAACTCGCATCCTACGAGAAATGATCGAAGATATACAGGATATGTTAATGATTTTAGAAAATATCATCCGAGCCGTAAATTTGGTGCACTAAAAAAAAAGAAATAAACGTCGCAGATACATTTGTTTCTATATTTTTAAATTTTTATCACACGAAATTTGCATAGAAAATGCTTGGACGACAATTATTACCTATATGACACACAGCGAACTCAGTGTCACCAATGCTCACTGGTCGAATATTCAACCGCTTACGTTAATTTTTCGCCAATTCATGGTTGATTAAATGGCCAAAGCGCGCATAGAAATAAGCATGGCAAACAAATTGGGCGATAATACACTTCCACGCGACTGATTAGTTGGTTAAATTAAAGTGGTCGATTTAGCGACCATCAACCTATGAAGGATTAAACTAAAACCCTAATTTAACATAACAAAAAAATTTATAAAGTAAGGAAAATTAACACTCGTTTAACTATTACTTCTTGGTTAAATCAAACTATACAGCTGAGTACAATCGATTTAATATGCTCTTTATGGTTGATTTTATCCATTTTTTTCTTGTTTTGAATAATATTATAGTATATTATATCATATAAAACAACAAAAAAAGAATTAAAAAACATTTAAACTTCAGGAACTGAAATATGACTTTCCATATTTTTCTAATTTATTTTGCAAATAAAAATTAATTGTTCTGATATTGATATTTATGCAATAATTAATTCGTTTTCAATAACTTAGTATTGTTACTACAATTAATTAATTATTCACGGGCGTAACAACTGGGTGGAGACATAACTATACCAGGTAACTCGGAACACCCTCACCATAAATTGTGTAAATATAATTAACCTTCATAATATTTTTATTTTCTTTAAAATTGTAGGTTTTTTAAACTATTCATTTATATAGGCTAAAAAATTAAATAGACATATACTATGAGAGGATAAAATATAATTTGCAATATTAATTGTATACTTTTTTTAATCAACTAGTGATTAAATGTTTTATGAACATCTTCTAAAATTATAATTATGTACCTTTAAAAAATTTCGTCATAGCCGAAATAGCCTTATTTTTTCAGTTAAAAAAACGAGATTTGGTATGTTAGTATATGACATAAATTAGGATTGATTGACATATTCAATTATTTTCCGTCATGTCCTGCTTCGCCGGAAATGACTGCAACTTTTGATTTTTACCGACAATATGAACAGTAACAACGCGAAAAAGTAACATATTAGAAAATGATGTACAGAAATATCTTATATGTGAGGATACTTCATCTACCTGTGATTTGGATACTATAAATTTGGAAGATTCTGTCAGCAGTGATTCTCCTGAATCAGAGTAGTTACGATCTATACATTTGTTGTCCTAATGTAAATTTATAGGTATCTTAATTTTTAATTAAATATAACATTAATGTTTCTTTTTCACAAGAAAAACATTTTTGTCTTAGATAGTTTATATTGTAGGAATCATGTTCTAATGTTATTCCAATTCAGTTAAAAAGCGAATTTGGTATGTTAGTATATGACGTAAATTGGGATTGATTGACGTATTCAATTGTTATCGGTCACTTCCTGTTTAACCGGAAATGACTGCAACTTTTGATTTTTAAATGGCACCCTCGGTATTTTTTTACTTTATTGGATAGAAAATAACACTCTGGATAGAATGGCATATCATATGTCATACTTTTGACATTTTCTCATATGGTTTATTTGAAATTATAACTTGCGGTTCGTAATGAAAATATGACTCGAAATACCAACTGTGTGGTATCAAATTATTCGTAAAAAAATGTTTTTTCTAAATATGCTAATGAGCCACCCTTGTTCCATTTGAAAAAATTGAGATATGATTAAATATATACGATTTGAGCATTTTCTAACTGGCCAGGGGCGCTATTCTGTACAATCGTCGGTATCGGTAAGTTACCGATAGCTATCGGTACGTACCACAGTGCTTCGTCCCATGGACAAAAATCAAAAAATAAGTTAAAATTTACTAATATCTGAATATATAATTTTATACTTATAGCAATGTTCAACCATCCTGTATATTATTTTTCATAAACAGCGTTTTTGTTAGCAAATATTTTCACTAAAAATAAATTTTGCGATCATTATCTCTCAGTGAAAAGAATAACATTCATAGTAGTTCTGTATATTATGGAGTTAAACGGGTACGTACTTAATTGAAAGCCACTATGGATATTGTTAAACAAGGTATGTCCTTTAAATTTATTTCTAAACAAGTTCGTGATTGTTTAGTTTTTATTTATTTTTTAAGATGATTCTTAAATGGGTATAAAAATTTTACGTTTTCAAACTTCAAAAAGGCATTTAAAAAAAACATATCAAAACATATCGTATTTATTGAATATTTTTGTTGCCATATTAATACACTTTTAATTTTTGTATAGTTCACCTGCGTCTGCTTGCGACGAACTTTATTTTATAATACTTTTCAGATGGAGTAAAATTGATAAGCAATGCCGATCTGGCTAATACTTGGCTTGATCATAAGGAAAAGAACTCAAAATTATTTGTATTTCAAAAAATATGTTCTTATTAGATATTGGTGAACCTTCCAGTCAAACGAGACACCACTTGTGCCTGAAAAAGTCCACTATGTTGGAGCGAAACGTCGCATAAAAAAAGTGTCCATCTTTCAATTTATTATAAAATCTCATACCCAAGAAAAGGAAAAAATAATATATGGATATGGTTTATTAAAGAGGTAACAATTAACATCCGAACACCTCATACCGACAAAATAACAGTAACAACGCGAAAAGGTAACATATTAGAAAATGATGTACAGAAATATCTTACATGTGAGGATACTTCATCTACCTGCGATTTGGATACTATAAATTTGGAAGATTCCTTCACCAGTGATTCTTCTGAATCAGAGTAGTTACGATCTATGCATTTTGTTGTCCTAAAGTAAATTTATAGTATCTTAAGTTTTTTTTTAATTAAATATAACATTAATGTTTCTTTTTCATTAAAGAAAAATATTTTTATTTTATATTAGGCTTATATTGTAGGAATCATGTTCTAATGTTATTCCAATTCTTTTTTATCACAGGAATTTATTTAATACTTACTCCGTTTTCATACTATAATAACTTATTATTTGCTTAGATGGAACACAGCTCCAACATTATTATTATTTATAAGATTTTTTTTTCATAAACGTGGGACTAAGAACATCATCATTTAGTACAATGAGAGTACTCATCATTTTTGTCAAATAAACCTAGTTTGAATAAATTGCTTACAATAAAAGAGAAGTTTTGGATTTTTGTCCTCTAGAGCCATATGTTCGAAGCACTGTGCGTACGGCCAATGAGCGTCGTGTTGATTGTTGTCATAGTTTTAGCTGTCATTAATAGGACATATAGCAAATTTGTACCGACGACTCTCGGTATCTCTACCTTGAGGTTAACAAGGGCACAGTAGGGATACTGTTAATTGTTGTTGTCATAGTTACCGATCGGTTCTATGGCAGATTTCGCAAATTTGTACCGACGACCGTGTCCTTGTTAACCTTACGGTAGAGATACCGAGAGTCGTCGGTACAAATTTGCGATATCTACCATAGGGCCGATCGGTAACTATGACAACAACAATCAACACGACGCTCATTGGCCGTACGTACCGATAGCCGTCGGTAACTTACCGATACCGACGATTATACAGAATAGCGCCCCTGGACAAGACACTAAAAACTTTAGATGATCAAATCTGTTTTTCCAAGAAAAAAAAAATAATAAATATAAAGCAGAATTAATGATCAATAATTGAAAGCCTTCATTATAAAATGCGGTTTCGTAATGACTTTTGTGTTCGAAAATCGATGTAATTACAACATTATTTATATTATAAAACTATTCAATAACACTTTTAATTATCTATGTAAGTCGCGCAGCAGTTATCTGGGTCTATAGGTTTTTACCATCGATGCCGTGTCATAACATAACTATTATTACATTTCTTTGTTCCTTTTTCGGACACTGGTCGCTACTAGGCGCGTAGTAACAACTCTTTTATCAGATTGGCGACCTGATATTGTTAATTAGAAAGTGCCTCCGCATTCCGTCACAATTTTGCTTCTTTATTTTCGATTTCTGAAGACTTTTTGATTAGTCAGAACTTATTATTAGAAGCAAGATCAGATTTAACTGAAGCGCAGCCCAGGGACCAAGAAAAATGCAGTCAAATTATCTAAATGGGTAAGAAGAGAGATTAGTAACCTAAAAATGACTCAATAATTTTACATCTATAGTGTATCTCTAGGTTACTAGGTTACTCCTTCTACACCCTGTATCTCCGAAACTAAGCATTTCAGGACATACATTTATACGAACTTTTTTTACTTATTTTTATCTTCATCACCCTGATAATATAATAGTTATATGTACGTATAATATATTAACATTTTGTTAGTTTACTGAGCTACCCTGCGTTAAACTGCGTTAAACTCATTTAACTTTATTAACCATAAAAAACATTAAATATCTAAAGAGGAAACGATGTATTTCGTCAAATTGTCATTGTTGAAAAGGTTCTGAAATTTCTAAATGATATTTTAATGGTTTTACTAAAGCACCGAGTTACTCAACTTTCCTAATTCATGAATTACCTTTTTCAAAACAAATCTAGACGTAATTTTAGTTTGTTAAAATTTGTGTCAGGTTAATTTTAATAAAAAAATTAATTTTTTTCAGATTTTGATTTATTTTAATAATTACATTTGTGTATAATTGTGTAAAAAGAAAGACAGCAATAGGTTCAATTAGAATGAGATTATATATGTAGATATACAGGGTGTCCCAGAAATAAATGCAAGTATTTTAAGGAGTGGTAGATTTCGATAAAAGAAACATATTTTCTCTTTATCGTTTTTCAAATAAGTCCAAAATAACGGAGTTATTTTACTTTGAAAATTTCCAAAAAATAAAATTATTTTTTTGCTAAAAACCACTGGATTTTCTTTCTTGTAAATTTAATCTAATACCTATTTTGCCATATTATCAAGGAATTATGTTTATTAACTGAAAACTAAAAAAAAATCCAAAATTTTCAAAAAAAATTTTTCACGTAAAAAAGCTCATAGGCGTGTTTCTGGGGTGGAACTACCAGTTAAAATACTTGCACTTATTTCTGGGACACCCTGTTTAATGGATGTTACACCATAATTAGAAACGGTTGAGTAAACTGAAAATATCAATAATAACTAATTTTTAACATTTAAACAAATTAAGAAAATTTAAAGAAAATAAAAAGTAAAGGTTAGAGACACAGGCTTATTTGGTAGAAAGTGTTGATGCGAGACGTAAATATGAGTCAACGGTGAGTACTGGGGGCAAGTACCGCTAGCGTAAAATTACCATACTTAACGTGATCATCTCGCGGTGATAACTAAGCCCGGGGGCAAAAAATACAAAATTAAACAGCTTATACAGTTATTCAAAGATAAACAATTATTCTGCGAGATTATGACGCGAAATTATGAGCTTCACAGTCTAATTTTAGGTTTATTTAATTTATTAATATACGAATGTGGGTTTTTGACACGTTTTTTTAAGAAATTTGCATGTATGTATTCTACGATAGAATGAAATGAAGTTATTTTTTTAATTCAGACAATATCTTACTGCTACAAGCTAAAAAATGTCCATAGACATATTTTTAATCAATTGTTCTGCTAAAAGGAAACACATTTACACAATACCAACACAGAAAACATATTCCGGTAAACATTTTCCTGAAAGGTTAACAAGTCCGAGCACACACAAAACTTCAATTAACATAAAATCGCAGCCAATACTTTCTAATGCCGCAGGTTGAAAGCTGTACATCACAGAAAACCGATACACAGCCATGATAAAGATACTATTAGGCAACTGCGAATCGACATTGGCATTTAAACATACCCAAATCAGATTCAGTAAAAGTGTATAAATTGTTATTTTGAAAGTAATCGAATGATTAAATTAGTTTTCATCAGGAAAATAAGGCAGAGAATGACTATTTACTTTATATTTTTATTTATTATGCACACTTTGCGTTAAAAGAAGTTCTAAAAAGAACAATGTTCGACAGGAAGGTCTGCTAGTAAACATTTTCAAGCTTAAACTAAAAACTCGTAATAGAAAACTAAAGTATCAAAACGATTGACAATGTCAGGAAATAAATAAATAAAGGCGGCAACTTGACATTTTTTACAGCAGAGCTACCACCTGAATCCCCAGCGCGAAATTTAAATTTCAGTTAGTCAGAACGGCGCCGAATATGTCCATGGTTGGCAACAATGAATTAAACACTAAAAGCACAAATTACCTATAACAGATGCGAAAGAACACCGAATTACGCGTTCAGGTTTCTGTGACCTTCAGAAAGAGTTCATAGACAATCCGCATCAATGTATAGTTTGGGTTATTATTTGTTTGGGTGAAAACAATCTGCACGAATATGTTATCGAGGCATACCAAAAGGTCTACAGACTTCGAGACATACGAAAAATCAAGTCCATTTAGCGTGTGTCGCAATTTTCACACCTTAAAAAATTAGTTTTTTATAGCTATAGCAACTGCAGCGACTATGAAAAAAGCTGTGTGATTTTCATAGAAAATAAGGGCACCTGTAATTTATTTGAGAATGTTATAAATCGCTAAAAGAGGTTTCAAATCTCTTGGATTTCTATTAATATTAAATAAATTTTATTAAAAATTGAACTAAAATTGTTAGTATCATTAAAAACAATTCAAATTCAAAAATTGTATCAGTCAAATTCCCTCATTTAAGGTGAATATTAAAGTAAATATAAATACAGCTCATTCTAAGCTCTACTTATCTTTAAGAAAAATTTAAATCATTGTTGCAATTGGGCCTTAATGCCATTTCGAATGAACAATAGTATTAATAATGTACATTATAATAATAATAAATTTTATATCATAGTGTGTATTAAAACTACTAAAACACTTTTAAATTGGTATTATATTAACAACTTTTGTTTTTTAATCCAAAAAAAAGTTACCAATTTTCTCAATCAAAATATTTGTGGTCCTGAAAAGGACCTTCGTTTTCCCATGTTCGTCAAGGTAGGTAATGGGTAAACGGTAAAAAAACAGGATAATGAAATTTAAAAAATTACAAAAATTGTTCAAAAGTGCCTCCCTCTTGCATTAAACAATAACCCAAACGATCATAAAATCCCCTCCTCACATTGGATAACATATCAGGGGTGACAGTGTCAAAGGCATTAAATATTTTCTGCCTTAACTGCTCCAAGTTTTGAATTTCTTCATGGCCGTAAATTTTAGATTTTATGTACCCCCATAAAAAGAAATCATTCACCGAGAAGTCAGGTGAAATTAAACGTCAGTCTAAACAAAACTGTCATTTTTGAAAACTTGTCAAAATTTGGACACACGCTAAATGGACTTGATTTTCCTATGTCTCGAAGTCTGTGGACTTTTCTGTATAATCTCACAGTAATTTAATAGATTGCTCGTCATATTATATCAGCTCGTAGGAGATTAGGAAAAAAAAAGATATTTATAGTATAAAAAATTAATTTATTTAACAAAATTTAATTAAAGATGTGACAAAATAGTTACATTTCTATTGGTTCTATCGGACTTTTTTCGAATCTTTATTTTTTGTAAACTTTAATGCATAAAATATTTTCAATCTAATAAATAAGTAATATTTCAATCTAATAATTAACATAATTAAAGGCATTTTGAGTTGAAAGCATTTCTCAGAGGCTGTTTGATATAATGAAAATTATTTTGACCACCCATGTGAGAAATTTCCTCTTATTTACATCATTAAATGATTTATTAGATTGAAAATATTTGATGTATTAAAGTTTACAAATAAAGATTTATATAGTCGAAAAAAGTCCGATAGAACCAATAGAAAGGTAACTATTTTGTCACATTTTAATTAAATTTCTTTAAATAAATTAATTTTTTATACTATAAATATCTTTTTTTTCCTTATAAATAAACACATTTGCTGCCTATTTTAAATAAGATATACAAATTACCAAAACTTAGAAATAACAGTTCAAAAGTTCAACAAAAATCCTACACGCGTTTTTAAAAGAAACATATAACCACGCACTATGTCATTCCAGCAAGCGAATACGACACAGCATAGGTTTCCGGACTAAACGACTGGTGTATTTACACCACTCAATAGGCGTGTCGGGTTTGCCGAGCGGTTTCCGATGCAGTCGCTTTCTTTCGCATCTGTTGTAGTTAATTTGTGCTAAAAGTATGAATAGTGTACTTAAGTATTGCCGTTCTGAGCAAATGTCATTAGATAAAATCATAATTTATTAAACTCAGATGTTATTCTGTTGTAACTTATAGATAGCTTTCCATATATCTCAAATTATTTTAAAAGAATACAGAAGAATAAGCTTTTTGATATAGTATAAACAGAATATAATAAATCAGAAATTGCGTTATATTATTTCATTCAACGCTTGTCTGCACTGATATTGATAAATTATCATAATAATAAGAATATCTCATCTGAATTAATATTATTAATAATAGTAAATATTATCTTCCTTTCACTGCACGAAGAGTAATGGGGGGCAACTACGTGTTATATAACACACACTCTCATTTTTGTTAATAATTAATTACTATACTTTACCACGTTCCGTTATGAATGATTTTCTTTTTCATTATAAGATAATATTTTTATACTATAAAATAAAAACGGTGTCAGAGATGGCTTCAAAATGAAGATCGCTCTTATTTTATATGTAAAACTAGCGTGTACCAGCGACTTCGTTCGCGTCGAATTAATCATTTGTAATGGTGATGATAAAGCAAAGCAAGAATTTCCATTAATATACAAACTGGATAAAATTTTCTCACATTTATGTCGGCATGAGAAAAAACAATATGGCGATATTATTATATAACTTGGTAATATTTGAGGGGTAGTTTCATCTCGTTGGAATTTGACTTTCGAAAAATCCGTTTGCCAAAAATAAGCTTTTTACGTCAAGCAGTTTAAGCATAATCGTGGTTAAGAAATTACTCAACTTTTTGGAACACCCTGTATGATTTTTTTAAAAATTTCAAAATATGTAAAAAAACCAAATAAATTATGCTTGTCTAAGCGTTTTCCCGAAAGACTAACCGTTTTTTAAATAACAAATATTGTAATATTTGAGGGGCGTTTTCACCCTCTTGGAATTTGAGATTCGAGAAACCCCTCCTTATCGAACCTCTACACCCTGTTAGAAATTCAATATTTAAAGATGCATATTTTACATTTTAAAAAGGAACCAATAAATGATCCTTTTGCACTCGGTCGGCGGACCTTATCTTAATTTCTTCTGGGAAAAAGTTTTATGGCCTCTTGGCAATGGCTTTAAGGGTTTCGCCAGATGCGTGTGTTAGAAAGTAGTTAGTTGTTGTCTAGCATTTATAAGAGGAACTGTATCTTTTCACTAGTTTAAAATAAATTTAAGTTTTACTCTATTTTTTCGTGTTTAATTCTAATCACTGCCCCTGCAACTCTTGTTTTTTTCAACACACCCCACAGTCAATCCGTTTGCCAAAAATCAGCTTTAAACGTCAAGCAGTTTAAGCAGAATCGTGATTACTTAATGGTCATATTTTATGAGACACCCTGTATAAATTTATAAAAAATCTTAAAATATGTAAAACAACAAAAATAAAATATACGTGTTTAAGAGAAAAACTTTTTTAAAAATATTTTAATATTATAGGGATAGTTTCACCCCCTTAGAATTCGAGTTTCGAAAAATCTCTTCTTATCGAACCTCTACACCTTAGAATCAACCTGTATGCCAAAATTTGAGCTTCTTACGTTGAGTGGTTTGAGCAGGACCGTGATTAATCAGTATGTCAGTCACTTAAGGATTTTATATATTAGTATAGATTATATGGAATATGTCATCGACCGTCATTTCAAAGACAACTGGATTTTTTTACTTCAATTTATTTGTTTTAAAAACTTAATTAATAAAATGAATTTAAACTTGCATGTAGTAATTATAATACAGCCCATGTTAATACCATTATTACTATGAGTACCATACGAGTAGGTATTTAACGAACAATAAAAAGTACTTATATAGTTGCCTAATATTTGTTGAAAACGTATTTCGACAGAAACAATTTATACTGTCCCCTCTAGCCTGTATAACTTTTACAAAAATATATCGGTAATCGATAAAATAGGTACTACGGTGCTACCATACTAATATTTCAAATAGGACTTTCACTTTGTTCTTTACACGATATTGTTAATATAATATCCATATATTCTATGCCCAATTAATAGTATCTGGGATATCTTTTTTTGAATTTTTGTTTTTAGTAATAATAATATTATTTTTTTAGTTATTAGCTATTATTTAGTTTTATTAGTTTTAAAGTTGTTACCTTATTTATGAAAAAAGTATAAAGAATATTATATTTTTAGAAAGCTCATAAAAGGCAAATAAAATAATTTACAGTGTGTCCCATTTAAAAAAAAATCACAGCACATAAAAAGCACAGGTTAGGGCAAATCTGTGTAGCCTGTTTGGTTTCATAAAAAGCATCAAAGTGATGTGAAAACCGCATCTTTGTATATCTACTCATAAACGACAAACCCTCTAAAACCCACGAAAATGGAGACATCCTGTATAGTGTATCGAACAATGTTAACCATATACGGATAAAAGTTATTTAAGCTTTTCAGATTTTTTTTTCTTTTCATGAAAATTTGTGTCTCTCAGGAAATTGCTAATAAACTAGTCAAATTTAAAAAAAAATAAACATAGATAAGAATATTTTATCCAGCTAGATTTGACAAGGTACTTAGTAGTGCTTCTAGTACCACTGTCGTATTTTACCAAGAAGAGGTCAAGTCGAGTTGAGGTCACAAAGTCTGTGTACTGGTCTCGACAGTACTAAAAGGAAAACGACGACCTAACTAAGAGCTCTTGTAGTTAGACCATCGGTATTTATAGAATCCAAATCACTTCATTCTTACTCATTATTTTGTTATTTTACTCTAGTTTTAAGTAGGTTTAGATTTTCAATCTCAATTTAATACATTCCTCAACTCAGACAGAAGGTATCCAAGATAAACTAGATGTAAAAAGAAAAATGTTAAAGTAGGACAAAGAATATGTACGATGAAACGTATAAAGTTCATAGTCAAAAAATTAAAAAAAAATAGAATCTGTTAAATGTCATACAAAGCAGAATGCTAATACTTTACATAAGACCTTTAGTCATCTACTGCTTCCATAGGGTCAAACATCAATGCAAAACATAAAGGAACTAAAGAACCTTCAAGAGGAAAGTACCCACAGCTCTTTTATCTTAACGGCGAATTAGTTGTTGTGTCTGGTACTACGTCTTTCGTGTTTTTAGGTCAACGAAGAACTACTACACATATATACGTTGTCCCCAATTTCTAATCTGGTTTTAGGAAAAACATAGATCTTTGATTTGATATTATAATTATATAGGTATAAAAACAAAGCTTATTTTATTTAATAATATTGTGATTAGTTATACAGGGTGAGTTTTTAATAAGTGCAAATATTTTAGGGGTACTATATTTCGACTCCCCAAATACATCCATGAGTTTTTTTCGAGAATTCCGAATTTTTTGTTTTTTTTTTAAATTTTTAGTTAAAAACATAATGTCATGATAATCTGACAACATAGCTCTAGTAGATTAAATTTAAGAGAAAGAAAATGCAGGAAAGATCGAATGGTCCTCAAAATTTAAGAAAAAAATATTTTTTTTAATTTTCAAAGTAAAATAACTCGATTATTTTGGACTTATTTGAAAAACGGTATAGTAGTAATTGAACATTAATTAGTATAATGTTATACTTATAGGTGTAATTTAAATGTCTATGAATATAAAAGTTCTCATCTCCGGTAGTCTTTTTGGATTCCAAAGTTAAATAATGCAATTTTACCTTGACTGTGAAAATAAGAAGAGAGATATTATATTTTTAGAAAGTTCATAACCTAGGCTAATAAAGTAAAATGATATACAGGGTATCACATGAGAAAACAGGGAAAATGAGAGCTCTCAAGGAAAAATAAGTTAGCCACTGGATTTCTTTCGACTAGCTATAAGATAACCAATATACGAAGAGAATCGAAAAATGCAACAATTTTAAATTCGCCCTGTATTTCAGGATCTAAGAAGGCTAGGACAAATCTGTGTGTAGATCTTTAATGATGTGTTACAGTTGAGGGTTGGAACCTTTGGTGTTAAACAGCAAAATAAAAACACTAAATCACCACAATACACCAAAACAATTTTACTTTTACACTGGACGCGCGTTTCGCTAACCATGTTAGCATCATCAGCAGATGATTATAAACTGAGTTTATAATCATCTGCTGATGATGCTAACATGGTTAGCGAAACGCGCGTCCAGTGTAAAAGTAAAATTGTTTTGGTGTATTGTGGTGATTTAGTGTTTTTATTTTGCTTTTAATGATGTGACAACCGTATCTTTGTATCCCTACTCATAAACGAGAAAACCCATAAAACACTCGAAAATTGGACAGCCTGTACATTTTTTGTTCTGCAATATAAATTTTACAGCACGTTGTTAAGAATATATTAGTATATTTGTATTCATGCATTGTACATACTTTTAAATTCCTGAAATATAATATTATTAATGTTAGATTTTTTTAAATTCTTTTTAACTAAACTTTTTCGTGAGCAGTTCATTGTAACGATTTTTATCTAGAACAACTGTGTTGGCCTTTGGCTTTTTTGACCAAATTTAGCTGTTTGTATGAGAGCGGTGCTATGGCAGGATCCTTGAATTTATGGTAATAGCAGCGCCCAAAGAAATACCATGGTATACTGCACACGGTTTAAGTTTTTGTGGTGTTTCTAAAGGTTTACTATTATAGGTTTTCGTTAAATAACTTATATAATAATGAATTGTTTTAATAATTGATTGTTCTCACCCATTATGCTATACTGATAGTAATTTTGTGGAAAAAAAGAAAAAAATAGTAAGATATTAAGCAAAATACTGTTATTAGTGAATGGGAATTATTTTTTGTTGAAGACTTTCATAAAAATGATAAAGGAGTAATAAATATCATGTAATCTAGTAGCTTTTAAGGCGTATTTTTGTAAAATAATGTTTTTTTATAGCAACTGTTAAAATTGCCTTATATCTATCAAAAATAGTAGATAAAACAGTACTTTAACCTCAAGGGTAGATTAAATGATACTTTAACAGCGAGGATAGGTTAAAAACTTTATTTCTTCCTCGTATATGTAAATTTTTGAATTATATTCGACACTATTTTTTTCATATGACACAACACTGATGAAGGCTATAAACGTTAGCTATAATGTTTTTTAAACCAAAAAATATAATGAAAAACCAAATTAAAACTTAATCAGCGTTTTTCCCGAACCTAAAGAAAATCAAAAATTTTAAAATACTTTTACATATAAAATGACAGCGATCTTTATTTAATAGCCATCACTGACGCCTTTTTTTCTATGATATTGTATTATTTGCAAATATAATTTTTCGAACATTAATGCTTTCAAAATATACATATAAATTTTGTGAATGCAAATAATAATATATTACTATTAGTAGATATTGAATGTTTTTTGTTAAATTAGATCGATTTTTCAAACCCCAAAATTTAAAATATATTTTACATTTTACCCATTATCTTATGTACCTATTCATTATTTGTGTATTGTAAAACATTTGCTGCATTTGTATGGTTCATAGTTTATTTGCCAAAGTATTTATTACTATAAATAGGTATATATATATATATATATATATATATATATATATATATATATATATATATATATATATATATATATATATATATATATATATATATATATATATATATATATATTGTATTTATTAACTGTATATTATGTATATTTCATGTAAACTATATCATTTTTAAAATACAAACCAAAAATACGAGGAATATTTATGTGTTCCATGTATTCTACAACATATTTATTAATCCGTGGTATCTAACTAGCGTGACGTCATAAACCTCGCTCTGAGACTGTTCTATTAGAGACGGCATTGGTCTGATATTTAGAAATGTCAAAGGCTGATGACATTTTACTTTTGTCAATTATGACATTTTGCGTTGATTTTTGCAAGAATGGAAGAACTGTCACTTGTTTTATTATTTTCCTTTTCTATTTCACGAAACTAAAAAGAGTCACCTATTTGATTCGTTCAGGCACTCATTTTAAAGAATATCAGTAACTTTTTGGATAGAGGGATTTTATATTTGCCATGTTGGTAAAAAATAACGGTCAAAATTCAAAGTTATTCATTTTATAGACTATAAATATCATGTAATCTAGTAGCTTTTAAGGCGTATTTTTGTAAAATAATGTTTTTTTATAGCAACTGTTAAAATTGCCTTATATCTATCAAAAATAGTAGATAAAACAGTACTTTAACCTCAAGGGTAGATTAAATGATACTTTAACAGCGAGGATAGGTTAAAAACTTTATTTCTTCTCGCACATTTTTTAATTGCTTCCATTTTTGAAAATGTTTGTATTCCTTTTCATAAGTTATTCGGGATTTAAATGGAAGTAGTTTGGATATGGCGTTTGTCACCTCAACATGAATATCTGTTGGTAATTTACTTATTTCGTTTTGAGCCATATCTGGCTCCAATTCAATCAGCAATCGACACGAAAGAGAATTAAAAAATATTGACTCAAAACTGACAACTGACAACTAAAGAGACAGCTTTATTTATTTATCAAATTACATAGAAACCAACAATTAAAACGTAACTCGCTATGGAAAAAATATGGTTTTATAGACTATGAAAAAATTGCATTATCGCAAACAATAAAATTGCAGATGATAAAATACCATTTTATCTTCTTGTATAAAAAATAACTCATTTTTTATGGTTTGTCTATAAAATAAAAAATACGGAAAAAGAAAATATGCCTCTACTGTGAATAAACGAAAATATTGTTACACAATATCTTCGTGAGAAACTGAACTTATTCTAGTGATTTTTCTTATTTTGTAACAGCATATAAAATCGAATACAATACCGATCTATAGACAAAAAATGCATTTTTATTCAAACGTACGAACATTCCGCAATCAGTTCCAACGGATACTTAATATTTAAACAATGAATATGTGTTGTCATAAGTGATATCGTGTGAAATCCTATACATGATGATGTTTTTAATGTATTTGGTACGTTGCAACACCATACACGATATTATATTGTATATTGGCTAAAAAGGGAAACGTCGAATTATAATTTTGGCATTGTTATCTATACTAATATAGACTGACACACTGATTAATCACGATCCTGCTCAAACCACTCAACGTAAGAAGCTCAATTTTGCCATACAGGTTGATTCTAGGGTGTAGAGGTTCGATAAGAAGGGATTTTTCGAAATTCTAGTTCCAAGGGGGTGAAACCACCCCTCAAATATTACAATATTTTTTATTTAAAAAACGGTCAAGTTTTCGAAAAAACGCTTAAACACGTATATTTTATTTTGTTTTTTTACATATTTTAAGATTTTTTAAAAATGTATACAGCGTGTTTCGAAAAATCTAGTCATTGATTAATCACGATCCTGCTTAAAGCGCTTCACGTAAAAAGCTGATTTTTGGAAAACAGATTGACTTTAGGGTGTAGAGGTTCGGTAAGAAGGGATTTTTCGAAACTCAAATTCTAAAGGGGTGAAACTATCCCTCAAATATTAAAATATTTTTTAATTAAAAACCGGTGAGTTTTCGGAAAAACTCTTAAACACGTATGTTTTATTTTATTGTTTTACAAGATTTGTTATAAATTTATACAGGGTGTTTCATAAAATATAACTATTAAGTAATCACGATTCTGCTTAAACTGCTTGACGTTTAAAGCTGATTTTTTGGCAAAAGGATTGACTGTGGAGTATAGAGGTTCGATAAGGAGGGGTTTCTCGAATCTCAAATTCTAAAAGGGTGAAAACTCCCCTCAAATATTACAATATTTGTTATTTAAAAAACGGTTAGTCTTTCGGGGAAACGCTTGGACAAGCATAATTTATTTGGTTTTTTTACATATTTTGAAATTTTTTAAAAAATCATACAGGGTGTTCCAAAAAGTTGGGTAATTTCTTAAGCACGATTCTGCTTAAACTGCTTGACGTAAAAAGCTTATTTTTGGCAAACGCATTTTTCGAAAGTCAAATTCCAACGAGATGAAACTACCCCTCAAATATTACCAAGTCATATAATAATATCGCCATATTGTTTCGGCGTCGAATTACGCCAACGAAGTCGCTGGTACACGCTAGTATATCTATAATTTGCTTGTAAGATGTCATCCACTGGGAATGGGGGGTTTCCGCCAAATTTTAAGTACTATAATCATTATAATCATTGTATCTAATGCTCAAACCTCTCTCCTGCAGTTTGCTGTCCATTATAATGGAGAGCGCTGCCATGAATATGTTGAATAGGAGAGGCGGTAAGACACATTCCTGCCTAACCCCTGTGTTTGTTAGGAAGGGATTGCTCAGTTATCCATGATGTGACACTCTTGACTTGTTGTTGTTATGGAGGCTTTTACACACTGTGAGAAATTTGTTGGGTACTCCCAACTTTTTCATAATTGCCCTAAGTGCATCTCTGTTCACAGAGTCGAAGACTTTTGTTAGGTCGATGAATGCAACATAAAGTTTAGACTGCTGCTCTCTTACATTTTCCTGTAGTTGGCGGATGGAGAATATGGAATCAACGGTGCCGCGGTTGGTGCAAAAACCCGTTTGCGATTCTGGGAGGGTTTTTTCTATACGTGGGTGCAGGCGGCTTGACACAATTTTTGCAAGAATTTTTCCTCCAATAGCCAGTAGTAAAATTCCCAGGTAGTTTCCGCAGTCTCATGCACTTCCTTTGTTCGTAAATATATTTACTATATTCGCGTTGCAAAGTCCTGAGATACCTCTCCGCTTTCCCATATGACATCGAAGAGAGCCTTAAGATGACCAATAAGTTCTTTACTTGCACACTTATAGATTTCAGCCGGAATCGCGTCACAGCCAGCTGATTTGTTGTTTTTAAGCTGTTTTATGGAGTCCTGTTATACTGAGGTATTGTGTTGAGTGCTTCTATATTGGGGTTGTTTTCTTGGTTAAGGATTTTCTTGGTTAAATAAGTGGCAACTTTTGTATATCTTTCGTACATTAAAAACTTTGTAACATTAAACTAAGGTTTTTCTTTGATTGATATTATTTTTGTAAGTAATTCCACGTAATAATTAAAAATTATTATCACGCACATGGTTTCTTCATATCTATTTTAAAGTAATCAATTATCTAAACACACGCCATTTGAGCAACTTCCTGTCTATTATATACAAACGTTACTTAAATCTAGATATAGCAATAAATCATTGAAATACATTTATTATCAACTTATACGAAGAATGAATAATTTCAAGCAGTTCGAAACTAGTTCGACGAGGTACACTAATATGGTGCTGAAACTGCTAATTGGTACTACTTTATCTTACATACCATTCTAAAACGTACGATCTGTTTTTTATACAGGGTGTCCCAGTATCCCAGAAAGAGATCCAAATTTTTTTCAACTTTTTACGCACATTTTTAAAAAGAATTAAAAATATGCAAGGTAATAATCAATAATTTTGTTCAAATTGGGTAACTTCGCTGTAAAATTAACAGGGGAAGCAATATTTGGACAGTAAATTACGACATTATGAAATTTTTGAAATGGGGATTTAATTAAAAAAAACACTGAGCAAAGAAAATGTCCAAAAAACGTCAGTTTAGTATAAAAATATATTTAAATCATCCTTTATAATATAAGAATCTCAGATAGGTACATTTTTTTTTCGTCATACCTGTACATTTAACATTCAATTTCTGGATTATTTTATAGCTTTCAAAAGTAAAAAAAACTTACAGAATGTTATTAAAACTCATAGGATACCAGATGCTATAAATTTATTATTTAACATGATTCTCGGCATACATTTTAACATAACGGTTTATAATTTTATCCAGTTCACTTGAAAACTATTCAGATATAAATATTAAACGACAATTAATATCAATAAATGATATTTCCTCTAACACACATAGATAGACTTTCAGGAAGTGTATAATTTGTATTACAGAGATTATTCTTAATTAATCCAGTTATGTTTTTATTCAACAGGTTCATTTTTTTTTGGAAAAAATATTTTTTGCTCTGCTTTGGCGAAGAAGAAGATTAGCGTTTGATTCTGTCATCTTGACTTATTTGTTCCTGTATCGATAATATGTCTTGCCTTTGGTCTCAAATATTCTTTCCAGTCCATATGATTCTTTTCCCAATTACATGCCTTGTTTTCAAAAGTGTATTTTAGAAATTTTTATTAAATGAGAGATAATATTATTTCTAGAAGACTGAGTTAATAAATAAACTCACCACAAAACTACAACTAATTTTTTATCGAGCTTACTGAATCGTAGATATCTGTTTATTTTTTACACCGTCCTAGTTTTACGAATGAATAGACACAAAGAACAAAAAGACGAAACGACTACTATGTTTTAATATTTTCTAGCAAAACAACAGTTAACAGAATTCCAGCAAAAAGTAGTGAGCAATTTTTCGTAAACGATCCTACAATGAGAATGCGTTTCTGGGTTAAACATTAAGTGGAATTCGTCACAAGTTGTTAATTGTTCTTATTTTATCAGACACACGTATGGAGGTCTGTCCGTTAGATGAGAGCTTCTGCTGGTTTGTTAAATGAATTGTACACACGTTAAATTTACAACTGTCTTTTGTATACGCAGACAGCATAATATATTAATTTATTCAATCTATTTATTCAGATGCACCATATTATATCTCCAGTTTTTGTTAAATAGTTCTTATCCAACAGCCACTACTTATACAGACATTACTCATATGCATATTGACATGCATATAAAATAAATAATAAGACACGCGTGAGTTTTTCAAGTTATAACAAACTAGTGTGTTATATACAGAGAAATAGAAGAAGAAGGGATAGAGAATGAGCGTCAACATGCGCAGAAGGTCTAATCAAGTTGGGCGCCATATTCCAGGTCTCCGTGTCATTTTGTATATAGGTGGTAATCTATAAGTAATCAAATATCAATTTGCTGTTTTCAACCATACGGGGGGCAATTTAAATTTAGTGAAATTCTATCATTTATTATGGTTAGATAACATTAACACAGACATTAATATGATTTATTTAATTATCATCAGTTTCAAAACTGCGTACAATATTGGTATATAATACACTAAATATACGATTATTCTGACAAAAGACGCTAAGGACAGATGACCTTTTCTTAGTCGTTAAACACTCGAAATGCCATTAAATAAGTAGGTATTTTCAATTATTTCATGTTTACTTGTACGTGTTTCAATTTAAAATTTTTGCAAATTTGGTAAAAATTGTTCTAAACAACTTTTTATTCAAGTTGTATATTCATAAAAAACATTTGGTTCATAATTATTTTTGATGATTACCTTGTATTTTTAATATAAACCTAGAAAAAATATGTTTTTGTTTTATTTTTTTTATTCGTCCCTTCAAATTGTGTACAAAATCTGTTACATAACATGTTCTCTAACAAATATTTTCATAATACATAAACATCATTGATTTTATTAAGGGTATTATTAGTATTTATCCTGGTTTTTGTCGACAATAAAAACTCAATCTTGTAATAGAACATCAATTTTATATTTCGTAAAATTATTTTGATACAAATTCAATTTGTCAAAATTCAAGTCATTAATATATTGATAAACAACCCAAATTATTCCTAAATATTTTATTATAAAAAAAACTGTTACCGGTAAGTTTGTAAAACACATTATGGTTTGTCCTAATACTAGAAAAAATCATTTATTTTTTGCACAAAAGAAGCTTGTCGATCCTTATTTATCCATAACAAAATTCTGTATGTACAACATACATATACCTAATTTATTATTAAGAAAATTAGATTATATGATCTCAGAATTTTAAGAACATTTTTTTAAGATAAAATAGTTTCTTCTCAACTGTTAATACTTTGGCCTGTATTTTATCTATTTAGAAACATGGGATTGACAATCCCTTTACTAAAATACATACTGGAAGGTACTGATTAAGTTTCATTGCATCAAATACCTTTGCTATAAATCCTGGCTCACAATTTAAAGCCATTGCAAAATGCTTTTGAACTTCATCATAGATTTTACAAGAATAAAAGTGTAATATTGAAACAAAGTAAACATTGTAAGCTTCATGACTAATAGTCTCATTTTTAACACTCTTTAAATATCATCTCGTTAACAATTATGAATATTATATGATTTTTTCAGTGATTTGTGGCACAAATACAAATTAATGGCATATATTAATTTGTCGCAACCAAACCATAACAGTTTTTAAATAAGAAACTTCTGCCTACAGATTTAATTTTCTTATTGGCATAATACCCTTTCTTCCTATATAAATCTTGCCATTTTTTCAGTCCAATGTTCCTTGTTTTTACAGTTGTAGGAATACTAAAAATGTTGACTATAGAACTCGATACTATGTTTGAAAAAGCCTTCATACCTGTAACTGTGCATAAATCTAATTAACTGAATTCTTCTCCTCTTGGCACTCTGAACACTGCTGCTGCTAATGTTAGATATTTCTAAATATTTTTAGCACAAAACTACAACTGCCTACAACAAACTTTACAATAAAAATGTTAAATTTTCGCTGTTCGATTGAAATACCAGCAAATACCCTATCTTATGTTTTCTTTTCCTCCAAATAATCTTCTTGTCAAGTAAGGACCAATCTTATTTGACATATTTCTGGTACACTTGAACTTGTGCTTTCATGGACACTATAAGAGTGCACTGTTTTACAGAAGCACGAACATTGATTCAAGTATCTTCTTCTTCCTCCACACGTTATAAAAACATCCTCTTTAAATGGCCACATCATACACTTATTTTTGATCATTACCAATTACAATCACGATTTTTACAAATCGCCTTTAGGAAAACTAAAAATAAACAGTTTTGGATCATCTGTAAACACGATTATGTTGTATAAACTTACACATGAAAACTAATCATTTTATCCAGCGTATTAGCTTTCTTAGAATGACTATGATAATATACAACAAGCCTTTTTGAATTAGTGTTTAGAATAATTGAGATAATAATAAATTTTAACTAGATAACAACACAAACGAAAAAAAAACAAAACAAACAGATGTCAATTAAAGAGGGGAAGTGACAGCGAGACCGGGAAGATGTCTGCCATCTTGCCTTCGACAAAAATTTGGATGCGCACCCGTCGAAGCTCATTCTCCCACTTCCATATCTCTGGTTATATATAACTTCAAAGCCACACCATTTTATAAAAATTATTAAGCTTTATTCATAAATTACTAATTCAATTATTTATTTAAATTAACATTAACATTAAATGAAAATGATTTTTTTTTGTAGATTCAGAAATTGTAAAACCTTGTATGCCTCCAGATGCTGTCCCTCCACTGCTTGAAATAGGCTCTGTCATTGCAACGGCTCGTTCTGGAACACTTACAGCACCTTGAATCTTCTTCGCAATCTCTATTTTATTGTTGATGGACTCTTCGTTATATCCTTTCCCAACCGTTGCAGATCGCCATCCTCCGTATCTTTTTAATGTTGTCATGTTCACTCCTGCATTTGTCAGTAATGTCAGAGACAACTACTTATCTCTGGTAATGCAGCGGATGATCTTCTCATACAATGGCCAGTGTATTGCTCAGGATGTTGTAGGTCCAAGTACTTGCGGAAGATCTTCCTAAATCATTTTTCTTTAAAATCTGACTTGCTGGTTGATAATTCACTATTTTATCGTTAAAAAATCGCGATTTATCTAAATGACGTCTTAATGTCAGTGCCACATACTTGGTCAGTGCTATTTATTATTTACAAACACGAAACATCCCCACATCCCCCTTTAGAACTTCGTCTGTCATGTTAAGTAAATAATAAAGCGCCTCTCGTGTTTGTTCGCACTCAAAAAATTTCAGTTAATGCCTGTATATAGTTTTAATCAGATAATAGGTACATTAAAGAAATGCTAACTTCATGTTAAAAAATGGAAACAAACGCCACCTGGTGTAGCCTGGCAGTACTAGCTAAATTGAGGTGAATTGGGGGGAATTAAAAGAGGGGAAATTTTTAAAAATATATTTTTATAAGTATCACTGATTTACTGTTTAAAGTTAATAAACATATTTTTCATTACTTTAATATAATTTAATGTATTAAAAAATATGTCTATTAACTTTACACAGCAAATCAATGATATTATTAAAGACATTATTTTCAGAGAAAATTCATAGTAAATAAATTACACATTTAGTAAATAATATCATTTATTTTTTAGAGCTGCGATTTATATTACAATAATATTGATATATATATTTTTTAACAATGAAAAAGAATATCCCGGAACCTGAAAAAGAAAGATGATCAATTAATGACTTAAATTAGTTCAAAATACATTTTGCAAATAACTAGTGAATTGGAAAGATAAACATACTATTAAACATACATTTTAGTGGTATGTTATCATCTATTTACTGATAATACATAAGTATATAATAGGTAAATAACATGCATAAGGCACTATGATACAACTACCTAGTAGTTGTATCATAATAACACACCAGTATCACAAAAAATATGTGCTAATTTAAATTCCTTTAATGATCTAATGAAACACTATCTAGCCTCAATGCATACCATTCCAAAGGCAAAATAAACTATTATACCAAATAAATATAAGCTGAATAAAACATAAACCAAGCCAACGTGCATATACAACCAAAAAATGCATCAAAAAATAGTTTTATCAGATCATACCCTTGGATATATTATGTATTTTATATATCGCACATCCCGTTCAAAAGTTTACTAACTCAAAATAGAGAATATAGAGAACATTGTCACAAGAGAAGTAAAAGAAAATTTAAGTTAAGGCAATATGCTCCTTTTTGCATATTAATGGCCAAATAATATAATGTTGATTTAATAAAATTTTACTGGCATTCTTCTGAGGTATAAATCAGATTAAAAGGACATTGTTTTTGTAATAATTGTTTGTTTTGTAAACATTTTTTGAAGACAATACAGTTTTGAACGGACTGTGCGATATAAACAAGGATCTTATTATTATTTGAGGTTAGAAAGTATTTAAATAACATAAAACATAATCAAAATCATTTTTCATCATAAATTATAGAGGTACTTACGTGTTTTGATATTATTATCAGGAAATAATACGTTTAGTTAAACAGGTACGCTGCAAGGCAAGTTCTATAGGCGGGTCTTTGCAAAAGTTGAAAACTAAAAATACAAAAATACGTTTACATCTTAGTTGTATTTACGAATAAAGTATTTGTGTGTAATTTCTGACTTACCAGTTAACTGAGTAATCGCATTAAATACATCCAAATGGTAATTTAATATTGTAAAAAAGCAAAATTGTTTTAAATCACTTGCCAGGACAGCCAGCCAGCTTCTTTGTTGGCAAAATGGCCGCGGTATCATGATTTAAGCAATGTGAGTGACAAAGAAAGCCATTGCCTGGCAGATGTTGTTTTCTTTGTCGTTTATCCTGGCACGTTTAAATTTGACTGTTGGCTGTTTTCCCATACAAGTGACACCCCCGTGGTTTTAATATATTTTTTAAATTTACATTTTTTTAATTATAAAGTAATATATTACATTTAAATGGAATATATTACATAACAATTATGTCAATTGCAGGATTTCAAAAGCTTGTTTTCTAACATTTTTTAAATAAAACGAATTACAAAATTTCAATATATGTATACTCTGTTTTTTTTTCTCAGGTAAGATTTCGACAGACGATGACAGAAGAAAAGCAGATGACGTCCCATACCAATCTATTTATTTTACTAAAAAAAGTTTCTAATAATTTTTAAGATAACTATGGATGGGTTTAAATATAAATTCGTCATGCGTCGTCACTTTTTGTTTTTAACCAGTTTTATTGGTTTATTTCAAAAATGACAGATCGTATTTCAATTTTATTGGTTTGACGGAATGATGAACGACAAACGGATGCCAATGCGTATGAACTCGCCTTTAGATTTTTGATGTTTGTCAAAGTCTTGCCAAATTATAGGTTATAATTTTGTGACAATTTTTGTCAAATACCCTGCGTTTTGGAAGATGATGCACTTTGATTCGTGTTATTACGTGTGTTTTGTGTCTTTTGAAGTCAAGTGGAGGAAAAATCGAATGAAAATTAACTGTAGAACTCAGAGCACAGTTTATGGTTAATACTGTTAATACTCGCTGCCCAGGCAGAAAGACTTATACAGATACACCAGTAAAGTTACTATACAGAGATACACCAATAAAGTTACTATCAATAAAGTTCGTATACCATCTCGTCGTAGATAAGTACATCTCAAATATGGTAGAAGGACCATACTAAACACATACTAAAAACTGGAGTAGCTGTAAAATATCGACATCACACGATAGCTAATTAATGGATTTTAGTACTGCAAAAAAATAATGTCAAAAGGTACTGGTTTAAAATAAATTAAGATTAAAGTTAATTAATCAACCTGTGAGGTATAAAATTTGGTAAGTGTTATTATTAATAAAATAGTTTGTTTTATTTATGTTGTTTTATTTATTCCTGCGGAATATTACAAATTTGTATTTGTACATAAGTTATATTGATAAATATAATCATAAATGCGGGAAGTTTCATAAAGCTTGAAAGTAAGAAATAGTTCTTTTTTATATTTTTTGGTATGTGGTCTTGTTTTTGTTTGTTTTGTATTAACACATACCGTTTTTTATTAAATAAAATAACTCGATTACATTTTTTCAGTTTTATATAGTTTTTTCACAATATTTTGAAGTTCCTTGTCAGTCAAATTTTAAATACATATATTAATTTCCTGCTCTGCTTTCCAGTTGTACCAACTTATTTCTTTGTAAAATAAAATAAACTACTTTGAAATTAAAATGACAGACACATCTATCACTGTCAAGGATCTTCTCGTTGGACAGACTATATATTTGTCGTAGGTATGAAAAAAGTAAAATATAAAATGGAAAAACGCTTACTTACATTGCAATAAAACTTCCACTTTTAGTTTTGCAATCTAAACGCAATATTTCTATTTCACAAATAAAAATATCCGAAAACACTAAAATCACTGAAACTTTTGCACTTTTTGTTTTGGACCTGCATATCAACATTACGCTGTACTATTATGTGTTTGTTGTTGAAATAATATAAAATATCTAATTATAACTTGTAAATTTTAATATTTTAACATGATTTTAACTACTTTTGACAATAACTAACTTTTTGATATCAAGATGACATATACAAGGCAACTGACATATATGTCATAATATTTGAATCTTAAATATATATGTAATATAATTTAAATTACTATGCTGCAACTTTAAACTAAGAAAACATTTATACAGTTACAAAATACAACAAAGTGTAATAATATAGTTTGAAAACAATGAATATTGAATTAAAATTGAAAAAGTTAAGCGCGACCCTTTGTGTCAAAATTAGATGATTAAATTTTCGCAATTTTTACACCATTTGATGACCGGTGGCGCCTCTAGTGTTTATTCGGGCAGTTGGGCTTTTACTACCGCTTACGGCCATCAAAGAAAAAGTTCTAAAACAAAAAACGCACATCTATGTTGCATAGTAACATAAACACACCCTGATAATTTATTAATTCGCAACAATTAAAGTAGAACTGACAGATCCTTTTAAATCAATTATTCATTAGAGACTGGACATGAAGCAGTTCTGCTGTTGGATAAAATTTTGTATGGCAATAAATTATAAGTAACTTGAGAAAATTAACCTATCTAAACATTTCCCTAGCTAAACATTTCCCAGCGTGACTTAAATATAAGATAACGCACTAGTACCATAAATAATTAATTTTCTTGAACGTTTTTTTGAATATAAGTATATTTTTTAATTGCACTGGGTTAAATTACTTTTACTTTTAAAATTTAAAATGAAATCTCATTTATTCAAAACATTCATAAGCAAAGTCACTCTAAAATTAGTATAATTATTTTTCTATTATAAACAATAGTAAAAGCAGAAGAGATATAATTTACTTTTCTTATAATTAAACAATTAAAAGAAAATAGTAATTATTTTTGAATCTCACATTATTTTAACCACTAAGACCGTCGGAGAAATCATAACAATATTCATAAATAAAGAGACAGTCTCAGATGTGAGACCATTAGAACGTTCAAACCTACACACTTTCTCCAAAGATATTCTGTTAAAAATACAAAATTCTTCCTTTTTTTCATGCAAAATACGCAGGATATAGAAAGTAATAATAATTATAATATTGTAATTAATTTTTTTGGTTATATTAACTGTCGTAGTATATATTAAGTATCAAAAATGTTTTAAAATTAAAATTAATTTATTATTGCTAAATAATAAATCTTCAAAAATATTTGCATCCCACTAACACCAAATCTGTTTTCAATACAACAATATCAACAATAACTTCTTATTGTTATAACTATTTACATTTCAGTTAATCCTCGACTGGCCATATACAATAGTAACCGATATTTTTATCTCTTCTGTAACAATACCTGTTAAGAAGCAAACAGAATGGTAACTTCCTGCATTTTTTTGACCTTGATCTGGGACAGGACAAGTAGGATTAATTCAGTTTTAAATAGAGGTGGTACCTATAGAAGTACCGCACCCAGATAATTCGACCTTCGAGCTGGCTTGAGTTCTATAACACTGATTTTTACCTTTCGTTTGTCACCAAGACATTTAATTTTATTTGCAAGTATTGCCCATAAAATCTACATGAAAGGCTAACCAATATTACATAAATATTATAATACTAGCGTGTACCCGCGACTTCGTTCGCGTCGAATTAATCATTTGTAATGGTGATGATAAAGCAAAGCAAGAATTTCCATTAACATACAAACTGGATAAATTTTTCTCACATTTATGTCAGCATGAGAAAAAATGGCGATATTATTATGTAACTTGGTAATATTTGAGGGGTAGTTTCATCTCGTTGGAATTTGACTTTCAAAAAATCCGTTTGCCAAAAATAAGCTTTTTACGTCAAGCAGTTTAAGCAGAATCGTGGTTAATCAATTACCCAACTTTTTGGAACACCCTGTATGATTTTTTAAAAAATTTCAAAATATGTAAAAAAAAACAAAATAAATTATGCGTGTCCAAGCGTTTTCTCGAAAGACTAACCGTTTTTTAAATAACAAATATTGTAATATTTGAGGGGCGTTTTCACCCTCTTGGAATTTGAGATTCGAGAAATCCGTCCTTATCGAACCTCTACACCCGACAGTCAATCCGTTTGCCAAAAATCAGTTTTAAATGTCAAGCAGTTTAAGCAGAATCGTGATTACTCAATGGTCATATTTTATGACACCCTGTATAAATTTTTAAAAAATCTTAAAATATGTAAAACAACAAAGTTTAAGAGTTTTTCGAAGAACTCACCGGATTTTAAATAAAAAATATTCTAATATTTGAGAGGTGGTTTCGCCCCCTTAAAATTCGAGTTTCGAAAATTCCCTTCTTATCGAACCTCTACACTCTAAAGTCAATCCGTTTTCCAAAAATCAGCTTTTTACGTCAAGCGCTTTAAACAGGATCGTGATTAATCAATCACCAGATTTTTCGAAACACCCTGTATACATTTTTAAAAAAAATTAAAAGATGTAAAAAACAAAATAAAATATACGTGTTTAAGCGTTTTCTCGGAAACTTGACCGTTTTTTAAATAAAAAATATTGTAATATTTGAGGGGTGGTTTCACCCCCTTGGAACTGGAATTTCGCAGAATCCTTTCTTATCGAAACTCTACACACTAGAATCAACCTGTACGCCAAAATTGAGCTTCTTACGTTGAGTGGTTTGAGCAGGATCGTGATTAATCATCGAGTTAGTCACTGAAGGATTTTATATATTAGAATAGAAGTCTCCGGTTTAGTTGACAAAGTTTACTGTAGTGTTAAATACCACTACAATTTTCTTTTATCTAACAACAGTTTACAAATAAAATACTAAATAAAACTTAGTTTATAGGTCACCAGAACAACAGAAGCAAACAAAAAGAACAGTTAAGACACAATTACCAACAAAATGTACTTAAGTATTCAGATCCTTGCTAAATTTAAATTCAATTTCTGTATAAATTTGCATAAATAATCTATAGATATACGAAGATATCACTAGTACCATAAATTCGGCACTAACGAGAATGTCCTGTATATTTTCAGTATTTTACCTTTATGTTTTTGGAAAAAATAAGATTTTTAATACCAGTTATATGATGTTTACCGTTTTATACAATATTTCCTAATATTTCCTGTCATTTTTCAAAACGTCTCTTCCTGTTTTACATCATCAAACACATTGCACATGTCTAAAAACCGGGCATTAGCTTAAATCAATAGTTTTTCAGGAAACAGAAATTCATAATTTATTATTAACACATTTTTCAGTACATTTACCTAAACGATTTGTCGGCTATTGCAACTAATAACGGCATTATTTGATATGATTGAAAAAATTGATCGTAAAAATATGATTAATGTCATTAATTTGATATACATAGTTGATTTCATTGAATAAACACATGGTTCGAGAGAAAGCTTCCTTATGGGTGGTAATTAGAGTTGATCGGTTGGGTCAGTCAAGGTATAGAATGTTACATTTACACGGTAGTGGTTTCTATTAAAATATGATAAAATAATAAATAGATTATGGTGAATGTTTAGAAAGTTTTTCTATGGTAATTTTCAAATTGCTTTAAAAAAATGTAATTTTGAGACCCAGTTTAGAAGATTTATATACCTATACAGAACTTCAAAAATATTTTAATTGCAATTGTTTTTTGTTGCTTTATCCATATTCTTTTACATAAACTTCTTTCTCAGATTGGTATAACGACACCAGATAACCAAAACAAAACATTTTTACTTTTTAAAACTCGCTTTTAAAACCTTTTACGTCCATTTCAGCATAACACCCTACTTATATCTGTTTTTTTTTCTATTTTTCAGATACAAAATGTGGCCATCCACCCGTGCCGTTGAACGCTCGCATGACCTTGAGCTCGCCAGCTTTGGCACCGGGTACCACCGCGTCGTACAGGTGTGATGAAGGATACGAAACTTTCGGAAATACACAAATATCGTGTTCTTCATCGGGGCAGTGGACAGGAGACCTACCATTTTGTGGTAAGAACACTTATAGGGTGTATTCCGTTGCTTGCCTTGGTTATGGTTTTATGTTCCGTTTCTATCGGTTCTTGAAAGTTTTCTTATTACGGAATACGGTACCTGAAAAATTCGGTTATAGCTGGCACCAAACTAACCAGCGCAAGAAGGCTGGTTTTTCTGGTTTTGTTTGTCAGTCAATGTCATTTATGTGACACAAATCAAGCAAATATTGGAAGTTCGAGTGAAATTCTCATTTAATTTCTAAAATTTGTAATAATATTTTGTATTTACAGCCAAAAGCAACGGGGGTAGGCAGTAAAGGTAAATAAATTTATATACATAAAGCGGGGGTCCTACAGCTTCTGCCGCATCCCGCATTTCGACCTCCATATTGCTCGATTTTGCCATTCTTCCTGGTTAATAGCTCTGTCTCTCATGTACTGGTCTACTCCATCTAACCACGTAGTTGTAGGTCTTCCTCTTTTCCTTCTGCTTTGGGGACGATACTCCATTGCCCTTTTTGGTCATCTTTCCTCTCCCATTCTTTTTACGTGCCCATACCATAGTAGCTGTCTCGATTCGATGTTGTCGGTGCTGGTATATATTCGCCTTGTTCTTTGCCTGATCTCCTCATTTCTAATGTGTGCCATCCTTGATATGCGACATACTCTTCTGAGAAAGTCCATCTCCACTGACTCGACCATCCTTCTTTCTTTTGCTGTAAATTGACAGCATTCGGCACCGTATGTTAAAATTGGCTCTACGATTGCTTTGTAAATCCTTATCTTTGTTTGGATGGATGTTTTATTTGACCACAGGAGATGGTTTAAAAGACGGATTACTTTCTTACCTTGTTGAACTCTACTATGTATATCTTTCTTGGAGTTCCCTTCTTCAGATATAATACTTCCTAAATATTTATATTCGCTACACCTTTTAATTTCATGTATGTGTTGTTCAGGATCTTCAGTTTGTTCTTCTCCTACTTTCAGGTATTCGGTTTTTGTGAGGTTGATATTGAGTCCCCATCTGTCGTATTCTTCCTCAAGTTTCCTGAACATATAGTCGGCATCCTCCTCACAACCTGCAACAATAACTTGGTCGTCTGCAAAGAACAAGGTCGATAGAAGTGGTTGTCAATCTCTATTCCCAGAGCTCTACTCTTCCTTCTCCAGTTTTTCAATGCCTCCTGGATATATATTTTAAATAAGGTAGGTGATAAACTGCACCCCTGTCTAAGTCCTTTAGATGTCAGGAAGGATTCCGATAGGAACTTCCCCTGTCTGATCATACTTTTTGGATTTTTGTACATATTCCAGATTGCATCCACGTAAATAAATTTTATTATCTAAATAGAAAGACTTTTTAGGACCATTTAAACTTATCATGCAGCCATTGTTTCTTAAAGTCAGGAACATTTAAGGAAAACATGAAAAACAAGACAACAAGTAATCGTGAATGTTTTTTAAGCTATAAAAATATAAATATTGATTAGATTTGTTTATTTATTATTGATCTGTTTTAATATTGGACCTACAAATCGTCACTTGAGCTGTCTAACGAGTTTAACAGTTTATTAATAAAGTAATTTTTAATTAAACTCCATTGAAAGACGAAGCAAACGTAAAAGCAGAGAATAGGTACATTAAAAATACATAAAAGATAAATTTTATAATAAAGGTATTGAAATTTAGAAAACGCCAACCGTAGGAACCGCTCTTTACCGTAGTTTACCGGTCTGGTTCGCCTGGTTTTGCAACGGAATTTCAATATGATTAAGTTTCTTCCATAACAACTCCATGATAGACTCAATACAAAGTTAAATAAAACTAAAATAAAATCAGTACAAAAACCTTCGGCATAACAAAAAAAACGTATTATTTTTTTCAGAAAACATGGTTTAAATATATTTGAAGAATTTACACGAGAGAGTAGTGTAAGAATTGTGAAAATGTTTTTATTAGATGCTTAAATAATCATTGCGTAGGTGTTTTGGGTGGGAAAGAACGCACATACCTGTTACAGTCTTAATTATTACACCTAGATTATACAAGGTCATCATAGAAGTACAGCCGCATAATAATAGACGGCATGTTTTTTGTAAAATCCTGAGAATATAGCTGGATTTTTTGTTAATAAAGATTTATTGTTGTTCTACGAGGTTTTCTCGTTATAATTAGGTTTTAATTTATTATTTTGGGGATAATAATAATACTCCATACTGAATTTTTGCCCCTCACCTCAAGAATCATACTTCTTCAGCTTATGGTAAACTTCTGATGGACAAAAGCCTTCTTCTTCAAAAGGGACCAGCCCCACAAGGTTTTTTTGTTATAACTAGGTATTAATATATTCTCTTAGTGATAATAATGCTATTTCGAACTGAATTTATGCCTGTTATTCCAAGAATTATACTTCTTCAGCTTATGGTAAACTTCTGATGGACACAAGCCTTTGGCTTCAAAAGAAATTAGTCCCTCAAGGTTATTTCGTCATTATTAGGTTTAAATTTATTATTTTGGTTATAATTATAATATCCCATATCAAATTTTTGCCCTCCAATCCAAGAATCATACTTCTTCAGCTTATGGTAAACTGCTGGTAAACAGATTACTTCTTCTTCAAAAGGGACCAGCTCCACAATATTTTCTCCTTATAATTTGGTATTAATATATTCTTTTAGAGCGAATTATATTATTTTATACTGAATTTATGTCCCTTATTCCAAGAATCATACTTCTTCAGCTTATGGTAATCTGCTGATGGACACAAGCCTACTTCTTCAAAAGGAACCACTCCCTCAAAGTTTATTTTTATTCACTATTTAAGATGTTATACATGTTAGAGAGTTTTAAAATTAGGAAAATATCATTCTGTGTTTTTTTCTTTCTATTTTTTGTCTTTAAATTCCATTTTGGAGAAAACAAGTAAAAATCTTTTTTGAACATCGGAATACAATGTTTTTTCCAAATAAACTCAAAAAATTCACAAAAGCAACGTGATCTAACTTGAAAAATGTTTATTTTTCAGGTGTTAATATAGCTTTCCGTAAGCCAGCAAACCAGTCCACTACAGTTAGAGGTGGCAGTGCTCTAAATGCCAACGATGGCGAACGCAGTACAGAACACGACAGCAAAAAATGCTCAGAAACTCAAAAAGAGGCCAGTCCTTGGTGGCAAGTGGACCTTTTGAGGCCGTACCCCGTTAAAGTGGTCAGGGTGACTACTAGGGGTTGTTGTGGTCATCAACCCTTACAAGACTTGGAGATCAGAGTGGGAACAGCAGTACTGATTTGCAGAGGAACCCTTTATGTGCTTGGTTCCCGGGAACTATAGGTACTTGTTAATAACAATTTATTTAATTTTTTTGTTTTAGGCCTTTTTAATAGTACCGTATGATCGAAAAAAAAACGGCGTCTAGTTGGCTGGGAAATGAGGATCTATGACATTTTCCATATAAATTTACCTATAAAAGGAGAGGTATCTTCATTTCATAGCCACCGCTGACGGCGTTTTTTTTTTCGATCATACGGTATATTGTTTTATTAGGAGCAAAAATGATACATTTGTAAAGGGGCTGTACGTTGGACAAAAAGTACATTTTTACTCCGAATAGAACATGCTATTTGTTTCAAACAATTTTTTTATAATTATATAAACAAAAAAATGTTTTTTGTTTATATAATTATCAAAAATTGTTAATAATTAAAGCACTACCTCTAAAGATGCCAGTTTTTAACAATACAACTCGTTTTTATGTCACATTTAACTGTAGTTAATTGCAGACAAAAATAACTTAATAGCGTTAGTTACTTCCTCTCATTCTGATGCAAATCTCATCCATGCTCTGTGGTAATTAACAATGAACACCCTAATTAAATACATTAATAAGTCTTTTTTTGAAAAAAAAATGAATTACATCATTTAGGAAATCCTTTTTCTGGTTTAATTACCAATCTGCACGATATGCAGACTAGTGGTGTGTTTTTTTTCCATTATTTTGTTGAGATCATCTATTTTTTATATGAAAAACGTATGGTTTGAAATATCGTGATGTTAAAATCATTGAACGATGTTAAAATAATGCTGATTGTAGTGATTTTCCGATCACTTCCTGGTAATCATGTATTCTTGTTTATTTCTGATTCATTTGAACCTATTAATTTAAAGTAATTATATTGTGAAAGGAGGTATAAATATGAAAGTAATTATGAAGAACTATTTTAATGCTATGAGGAGTAAATCTTTTGATTAGTGTAATTTTAACACTGTCTCTAATACTTTCTTCTTATGTTGATTTTTTTCAGATGAAGGATCTACAAAGACGTTTACTTGTGCAAGATCTCTCATTGGCCAGTACGTTTTTCTGCAACTTGTTGGTGTAGAAGGTTCATTATCTCTTTGTGAGGTTGAGGTGTTCACTACTGATGGTAAGTAAAAATGTATTTTTCGGGCAATTGCAAAGTTTTAGTAAATAAGAAATAGTATGGCAATATCGCATATTCCTTTAAATGAAAATAGTATAGAGTTGCATCCAGTTTTGTACAGAAAATTGGAGATTACGATTTAAAAAAAAAACTTACAACTTCATCATTCTTTTTTTTGGGATACCCTGTATGTAATAAGATATTTTTAGAATATGCATATTTTTAAATCATGTAACATTTATACTAAACTTTTTTTCCTATCTCTGTCAACAACGACGATATTCGACTTCCTCGCACTAATGGGCCACCCTGTATGTTCTGTAATTTCTTTCGCATTTATTTATTTACACCCTGTATACTAGAAATTGGAATTATCTTATTATGTTGGTGTATATTGAAATAATAATGTTGCAAAGAAGTATTAAGAACTATTAAATATAATATGTATACTCATTTTAAAAGAAAAATATTTAAAAAAAATCAAAATATATAAATATTTTTTTTATTTTTTGGCTGATTTAGTTAATAACACTTCAAAAATCAGTAGAAACAAAACCATTTCTTGGAAGTAGTATATAAACATATGTTTAATGAAAAACATTGGAGACATCAACAGCCACATGGACCACGAACCCCTTTTTCAATACTCTAATATAAAACTAAATAATTTTTACTGTATATTTTTTCAGAGTTAAGTTAAAGTTTAGAAGGTTTCTATATATAAACAAGGATATATGATTGTTGAAATCTCTACGAAAAAAATTATTTACAATTGAAATGTAACAAATATAACTTGAGTAGAGTTACAGCAATCACATCATTATTTTTATATAATTTTAACATGTCGGTAACATTCGACATACGACCAATCAGAGCGAGAATATTTTCTCAAATTAATTATAACCTTCATGCTGAATTGGCTGCATCTAAAATTAGACTGTCTTACGAGATCACAAGTAGTACCAGAAAAAAAACAAATATGACAATGGAAAGTATGGTTTTGAAAGTAAAAACATTCAAAGTTTGAATGGTGTAAAATATATAAATATTACTCTTACTGTTAACATTATTTCCGGCATATAAAATACTGTGTGTTATATTTTTTATGGTCAATATTCTCCAATACACTTTGCTCTCGTTAATTTTGAGATTTTTTCTATTCTATATTGCACTTATTTTCTGTAACAGCAGGTATACTATTTAGAATGTTCCTTAATGACATGCTGGTATTTAAGGGGGTGATTCTTGAACCTATTCTTAAAAAAATCTTTATATAAGTATGTCCTAAACATGGTAAAATTTTCTAATTTTTTTTCATAATATGATACTGTGATATATATATATATATATATATATATATATATATATATATATATATATATATATATATATATATTATATATATACATATATATATATATATATATATATATATATATATATATATATATATATATATATATATATATATATATATATATATATATATATATATATGTATATATATATATATATATATATATATATATATATATATATATATATATATATATATATATATATATATATATATATATATATTTTTTTATGAATCTTGAAGTCTTATATGCATTAAAATGGCGTTTTTGATGTACAATTTATAGGACAACCAGTGGTGTCCGTCGTGTGTTTATATTGAATATTTTGAAAATGAGAAAAAAGAAAAAATGGTATACCACTGGCTTCTCCGAACATAAACATTATTTTCAACATCTTCATTCATTTCTAACTAATTTTCATCTCTTCATTTCATCCGACTTTAGGTTTTGCTTTAAAAAAATTAAGTTATCATGAAAAATATTTTTTTTAGAACATTTTACTACCCTGTATCTCAAAAGTTAAGATATTTAAAACACATAATAATAATGAAGCTTTTTTTGAGAATGTATCTCTTAAATTAAAAATATCCTCTTAAATATTAGTATTTTAATAAGGCACACCCTCTACAATTAAAAACATACAGCAATATCGAAAAGAATTGAAATCTATACAGTATGTTACACATAAGTAATTACAATATTCTACTGCATATAGATAGCTGCTGAAGATAAAATAGGACAATCCCACTCATAGAGTAACGTATGGGTCCAAAAATATGCATTATACAGGGTGTAAACAGTATAAGTCTCAAAAGAATTAGAAGATGATTTACTTTCTTGAAGATAATGAAAAGTATTTCTTTTTCTTTATAATCAGGACAATTAAGATGTCAAAATATATTTTTTTTATATTTAAAACTGGCATCTTGGTGGATTTTTAATCAATTTACGACCTTTTTAGGACACTCTGTATATGGAAAAAAATGCGAGGTACTGAAATATTTAATTTCCAAAAAAAATCACTGTAAGAGATACCTAATATTTTAAACAATACCAAATTATATTAATTTTTGTACTAAGCATAATTATTTTAAAATAATTAAAATAATATTTTTCATTTTTAACAAAAGTAACTTACGTGAAAACGCCCTTGGTTAAATATGTGCTTCCTACAAATTATTAATACCCAATAGAGACTGTATTACTCTTGGCCATAATATTTTACTGTTTTTTCTGTGCCCTTCTCCATAACCTTGAATATAAGATTTAAATATATCCATTTAAAATTCTTTCATACAAATACATTTATTCATTTTTATAACAAAAAAGAAACAAGACTTAACCTAGACGTACAATGTTGTAATTATATTAGGCCTTCACACTGTTGCTATTATTGAGTACTTATATTTTTTTCTCAAACCATTTACAGGTGATAAGTTTAAACTACGTTTTTTTGTATATTTTAAATAGTTTTTATGAGTGAGGTATATTAAAAAAATATATTATTTAAAGATATCTAATGAAGATATATACAGGATGACTCAATGTACTTGAAAACGTCCATATGACGGTTTTATATAAAATTTTTATTCAAAACACTAACGTGTGCCCGCGACTTCGTTCACGTCGAATTAATCATATTTCAAAATATGTAAAAAAAACAAAATAAATTATGCGTGTTCAAGCCTTTTCCCGAAAGACTAACCGTTTTTTAAATAACAAATATTGTCATATTTGAGGGGCGTTTGCACCCTCTTGGAATTTGAGATTCAAGAAACACCCCCTTATCGAACCTCTGCACCCCACAGTCAATCCGTTTGCCAAAAATCAGCTTTAAACGTCAAGCAGTTTAAGCAGAATCGTGATTACTCAATGGTCATATTTTATGAAACACCCTGTATAAATTTTTAAAAAATCTTAAAATATGTAAAACAACAAAATAAAATTTACGTGTTTAAGAGTTTTTCCGAAAAACTCACCGGTTTTTAAATAAAAAAATATTCTAATATTTGAAGGGTGATTTCACCCCCTTAGAATTCGAGTTTAGAAAAATCCCTTCTTATCGAACCTCCACATCCTAAAGTCAATCCGTTTTCCAAGAACCAGCTTTTTCGTCAAGCGCTTTAAGCAGGATCGTGATTAATCAATGACCAGATTTTTCTAAACACCCTGTATACATTTTTAAAAAATCTTAAAATATGTAAAAAAACAAAATAAAATATACATGTTTAAGCGTTTAAGCGTTTTTTCGGAAACTTGACAGTTTTTTAAATAAAAAATATTGTAATATTTGAGGGGTGGTTTCACCCCCTTGGAACTGGAATTTCGAAAAATCCCTTCTTATCGAACCTCTACACCCTAGAATCAACCTGTGTGCCAAAATTGAGCTTCTTACGTTGAGTGGTTTGAGCAGGATCGTGATTAATCAGTGAGTCAGTCACTTAACGATTTTATATATTAGTATAGATTAAAACATATTTTTAGACAAGTTGTAGTTTTTAAATACAATGTTGTATTTCTTTTCTGAGTAATTCTCTTACAAAATTTCCATGTCAAAAATGCGATAAAATCATTATTCTATATACAGTGGTTTTCAAAATGTGACAACTGTTAGGCTAAGGTTTCTACATATTAAAAGATTTCTGAAAAAAAATGTAATTACAAATTATTTATACTTTTAAACTTGAAATATTTTACCATATTGTTTTCTTCAAAACTCATCATACATTAAATAGACTAAAATACAATTTGTATACAGGGTGAGTCAAAAAAAGATATTATTTTTCCGCTCTGATATGGAACATCCTGTATATCATAAATTAAAGTAGTTTTTGTCTCTTTATGTTTTGTTACACTACACTTTATGTTTTGTTACACTTTCAATGGCCAAAACTATTTTTTCCATAATACACTTTAATAACAATTATTATTTTACAACTATAATTATAAAATTTGCTTTTTGTTACATTACATTTATCATTTTTCGAATGCCATAATCTCATTAATTAATTAATTTAATACGGCTTATTAAAACTACCTACTAATTATCAGTAAAACTATAATTATACTATTGCTTACCTTCTATTTATATTCACGCACAGTGATTGATATTATTTGACAATTCAATGTTACTATTATTTTTTATTTATTTTTTATTTTATTTTTTATTTTATTATTAATTTTAGCATTCTTTTAAAAAAATCGGTAGTTCTAATAAGATGACAGAAATTAATTTGCTTATTTTTGTTTCAGAATTTTCAGTAGATAGATGTGCACCAAAAGACGCTCCGGAAGAAGCCCAACTTGCTGCTTTCGCCAGAACATGCTACGAATTTGGTGTTACCAGGGGAGGATCTTTCCAGGAAGCCAGAGCATATTGCCAAAGTAACTACAAACATTTATTAAATATTATATTTATGTGTATACAACAATAACTTAACATGTTACTATGTAAAACTTACCGAAACCTATTTGAATTTAGGTCACAATGGTGACTTGGTACATGGCATGAACCCAGGCCAAACCTCTTTCATTTATGCTGAGCTTGAACGAAGAAAACCAACTCTCAGAACGCAGTTGGTGTGGATTGGTGCTCAGAAAGAGCCAGGACTTACATCCAGAACTTGGAAATGGGTCAATGGTAAGTGTATCATCTTTAACTTTAGTTATCATGCATTCATTTTTATAACAACATAGTTTCATTACTATCTTTTATACTTATTCCATAATATTAGTGTCATCAATGACTAAAGAATCCAAGGACATAAAGCCCATTTACGGGCTGCACCAGAATTTGTTACGTTAGACGCCATCATTTTGGAGCCTACGGATAAGTCACCACATCGTCAACAGCGACAATTTTAGCGATTTTTAATAATTTGTTATGTGTAGTGAACTTTGTATAAACTTTATTACAATGGTGATGTGTTCAGCTTTCAAGTGTAAAAGCCGCAATTTCCTGACGCTAGCTCGTGTTTTACGGCTTTGAATTTGTACTCTCAACGCACGTAAAGAGATTCCACTTCAAAAACGTACAGTACTTTCGAAACGCCCGGTATATAGGATGATAAATCGCCCGTGTCTCAATTAGGATCGAAATTAAGAAATTGCGGCAATATAAACAAGGCTTTTAAAAGCCAAATGCCTCTATCCTGTAATTTCCCAATTTAGTATTCTTTGTAGAAGCTGCCGAGTTGTTATTACCATACATTCTTTCGTTTTAACTAGTACAGTAGCAAAAATGATTCTCAAATACGTGTTTTTCTTGTTTTTTGTGTCTAAAATCGTTGCTATCGATACAGAAGTGTTTGAATTCGATCTGTTATGGTACGAATCGAACAGTACCCAACCCTATTTGTACAAAGCCCGGTCAGAAATAACTGAAGGACTACGAAAATCTGAAAAAATTCAACTAAACACTTCTCTAGAAAGTTTGAGTGCCGTTGATCTGACATTTATACCAGAATTAAAGGTTTTGAGCTTGGACAATATCAGTTTAACTTATATCAAACCAGGAGCCATCAATAATCTCCCCAAAACCCTTCAGAATTTGTCAATAACCCTTAACAAGATTCCACAACTCGATGAAGGAGTCTTCAACAACCTAACGGTACGATTTTTGAACCTTTCCCACAACAAAATACGAACCATCAAGAGTGAAGCTTTTGACAACATGAAAGACCTAACTACCATCATCCTGGATCACAACGAACTCTCTCAGTACGATCTAAAGTTTGCAGGCTGTCAGAAATTGAACCATATTTCAATCAAGAACAATTTTATCGAACAGTTACCGGCAAATCTGTTTGCAGCTGTTAGTGATAATATTATGATGGTCGAATTCAGTTATAACAAGCTTAATAAAATTCATAAGCTGGCTTTTGACATTAAAGAGTTCAAGGAGGTGTATTTGGATCATAATGAGCTGACCGATGCTGTGGTTTTGATCAAGCTTGTTAAAGCTGATAAGGTGAATTTGTCTCATAATAATATCAATTGTCTGCCAAAAGAGTTTATGGAAAATGGGTTAAGTAAAATCAAGGCTTTGAATTTGATAGGGAACCCACTGAATTGTAGTTGTCTTCATGACTTGAGGAAAAAAGTTAGGAAGAATATTGAGTTTCAGAAGATGTCTCCTTTGGTGAAGAACATCAACATCACTCTTCCCGAAAAAGATTGTGTTAAGTAATAAAGTTTTTGTTATTTTTCGTAGAATATAAGTATTTTTTTTGTATGGGATTATAGATAATTTTACGCTCTAGGTAGTTTGTAAAAAGATATTTTTGTATTTAGTCAGGCATTTTATTTTTGTAACTGTACTGTATGTAATAATAAAACAAATTCTTGCCATCTTTAGCTTTCTATTTTACGCTGTCTAGGTTTGCGGTACTTCCAATCCGATTTGAAACAAACAATTTGGTTTAATCTTGGAAAATAATAATGGTTTTAATGAAAGGATGAGGAAATTTACTTGTTCCTGTAGATATGTACCGGGTGTTTTTTAAAAGTGGCTCGGCTCCTATAAGTTTTTTTTTATTTTTTGAGATAAAAAATGAGATTTTGTATTTATGAATATATGACATAAATCAGGATTGATTGACGTATTCAATTAGTTTTTCTTACTTCCTGTTTTACCGGAAATGACTAAAACTTTTGATTTTTAAATGGCACCCTCGGTATATTTTTAGTTTGTTCGGTAGAAAATGACACTCTGAATAGAATAACTTCAATCTAGAGTGCCATGGCTGTGTTAAAAACATTAATTTTTAATCAAGGAGCCTTGGAAAAATAGATTTGATCGTCTAATGTTTTTCGTGTCTTGTCCTGGCCGGTTAAAAGATGCCCAAATAGTATTTTTAATCATATCTCAATTTTTTCAAATGGAACAAGAGTGGCTTTTTAGCATATTTGGGAAAAAAACATTTTTTTACGGATAATTTGGTAGTGATGAGCCAAACCGTGATTTTCTGTTCACAGGCTTACCTGTGACAGCGACTTTGTATTATCTGTGACTCTTAAGTGTGACTGTGACTTTATGATTATGAATCCGAAAGCACAATCACGGCTAAAATATAAGATACGATACGAATGATACGATTCTGTTGTTGTTGTTATACTAATTTTTATTTGTCCTTTATCAAAGGCCGCTGAAATAGAAAACACTAAACATTGGGTAAAAGGTATATTATAAAATAAAATAAAACAATTTTTTGTTTAAAACCAACGGGAAAGAATAAAATATGCAATATGCTCATAACAATAACGAACGAAACTTAACAACACGAGATAAGGTAATACGATTGTTAAACAACAAATATTTTTTTTTTTTTTATTGTATTAAAATAAACAGAAATATATATAAATATAAAAATGTTTTTTTTTTTCTAAAAAAATAAACAGTATAAAGTAAAACTTTATGTTTGGCTTTAAAACCACTAAACTAAAGAGGAACCAAACCGATTCGTAGTGATAAAAAATGGTAATAAAGTATAAAGATACATAAAAATTAAATCCGCTTCAACGGTCACTGTCATTAGATCACTTTGTCAGATATCTATCCTATGAGACGTACGGCGCCATCGGCAGCTGCGTTCGCGACGCGCGACGTCCAGCTCTGTGAAGTATTTTCTCGTTACCAAATCACAATTAATATAATCGTACGCTCTAGCAAGTCACCGTTTATTTTCAAATCAGTCACAGGCCGAGACTGTGATTATAGAATATCAGTGACAAAATCACAGTTACCGATATTTCACTCATCACTAAATTTGGTATCCCCATGCCGGGTATTTCAGGTCAAATTGTCGTTATAGACCACGTAATTACAATTTCAAATAAAACCATATGCGATTGGGTACCATTTTCTATCAGATAAAATAAAAAATAAAAAAAAAAACCGAGGGTGTCATTTAAAATCAAGAAGTTGTAGTCATTTCCGGTTAAACAGTAAGTGACCGAAAACTATTGATACGTCAATCAGTCCTAATTTATGTCATATACTAGCCTTGCAAAAGCTGACGTTTTTTTATCTGAAAAATAAAATGTTATAGGGCGAATGATTTTGGGACGCACCCGGTATACATGTGTTAGTGGATGAAACGTTGTATTTCACTCGTGTTTTAATTGCATTTTATCCACTAAATTAGATTAAATATTTTGCATTGATAAAATGTCCATTATTATTATTATTTCATTTTTATTAGTTTTAAATTCCAATATAGTTTATTCTAAAGAAAATTGAAATAACACCAAAATGAATCTTCGGAAACGCATTTTAATGACATTTATACAGGGTTGGGTCTTAAGTACGTGCAAAATATTTTTTAGAATTGAGTATGTTTGGATGCAAAGAAACCTCTACGATTTAGTTTACCAAAAAATAAAATTTGGAATTTTAAAAAAAAAAAAATTCTGGCAACCTAGGTAATTAGATTAAATTTACAAGATAGAAAACCCAGAAAACCCAATTAATTGGTTCTCAAAATTTAAACAAAATATTTTTTTTTTAGAAGAAAATTTAACAGAAAAATAGCGATAGAGGAAAATAAAAATAAAACGATAAAGAGAAAATATGCTGCTTTACCGAGATCTACCAATATACAAATATTTGCACTTATTTAAGACTCACCCTGTATAGCATTAAAATGAGCAGTTGAATAACTCAAACACTGACAGAGAGGAATACATTCTAATATCTAAATCTTTCTCCTAATGAACCAAGATGCTTTTTCCAAGCATCTGCATCTATTGTGTCGGTAATTAACGGAGAATTATTTATGCTCGTACAAAGTTCGGTTCAACAACACCTCCGGTGATTTAAAACAATGAAAATTGAATTAATTACAAGTAACAATTAATTGAGAAAGACTTTCTTCTACGCCATTGTGTTTGACGGTCTGGAAAAGTGCGATTTGTTTCAAGATTTGAATGACTTAATTCATCAGTCTTTGCATTTAGTAGATATACAGGTGTTTTAAAAAGTATGTACCATCTCTTAGGAGATTCCCATTAAAATAAGATTTATTTTCCTTATCAACATAGGTCAATTCTGCTTTGTTTCAGCCAGCTACAGGGTGTTAAAGTCATATTTTTTTTTTTTTTCTCTTGTTTAGCATAATTGTGTAGACTGTTTATGGCCTATTAAAAGTTGTCCTTTGATATTTTGTCGATTCCGGCCTCCTTGATGAGATAAACGCAATTTAGTAATCCCTATACTGACCTATGTTGATAAAGAAAAGAAATAGCGAAAGATGGTACATGTTTTGAAACACACTGTATATAATAAATTGAGCTTAATTTCTAACCATCAAATTTAATGTGGGTACTTTATTATTCTTTTCACTATTTCAGTAACACAATTTAAAAAAAGGCAAAGTTAAAGAGATTAGTAAGAGCTATTGAATTCAGCGCTTAAAGTAGCGTTATAGCTTAACATTAATTCCATAAGATCGCTTTTATAAAGTGAAATTAAAACTTGCGCAATACTGACTCGTGTTAAATAGATGCTTATAAATTATTCATTAATATGTAGTTTTTACTATGGAATTATACGTTTCACATTAACATGAACTGCAAAGCACATAGAATTAAAAGTTGGTTTATTGATATTTATCACTTTTATGGATTATGATTAGTAGTGGGAACTATCGGATGAATACTATCGAAACATTCGATAGTTGCAATTAATTCGAATAATTCGATAGTTAGTAGAAAACATTCGTTGAAACTATTCGAATAAAAAATTATCGAATAGATCGATCCGTCATCTGCCTTGAAATATTGTATTCTAGTAATTCGGCTGCAAAAACCATTTTATTTATAAAATTCGATTTCATTTATGAAATTCATTCATTCCTACGTCAGGATGGATTATAATAAAATATTAACTGAATTTTAGTTGTCATCCCGGCGACGTAGGTTTTTTTCCGATAAAGCGGTCGGTGGCAATCAGTGGCAATGCTATGAAAGAGCCGGCATCTTTGATTTTTTTTTTTTCGATCATATGGTACATTATTTTTTATTGGGGTGCTAGTATTTACACAGAAAATACATTATGAAGGGTGCTGTTGCCATATTTTGGTATTAGTTGATATTAGCAAAGAGAATATTATTGTTTGCTTTGGTTAATTAGGGATAGTATGTCTATATATTCTGCATTTTTTTTATTAATATTCTGTTGTTACATTGCAATATACTTGTTATTTTGGATGCAGGAGAAATTATTTTTAATGTTTTTTAGCAAAGAGACTGGTTTAATAAATAATAATAACGGTAATAATTTATTTATACCTATTAACAACAAAATTTAAAATCATTTAATATAAATATTTTTCTTTTTAAGTAGTAGCAAAATATAAACAACAAATTAGTTGTCAAAATTATTTATAATGCAAGATCCTATTTAAAATAATATAGTCTCTAAATTTTTTGAAAGCGTTGGTTTATTAAATAATAATAATTACAAGAGACTAATTTGTTATAATAACAACAAATTTTTAAAATCATCGAAATATAAACATTTATTAATTTTCTAAAAAAAAAAAAAAAAAAAAAAATATAAATAAAAAGGAATTAGAAATCAAAATTATTTATATTAAGGTTGCTTTATATTACTATTTAAAATTATATTTACTTTTACTGGCATTTACTTTAAAAACCAAAGTAAGATATTTTTTCTTCGCAAAAACTACATGTAAGGAAATTGGCATAAACAAGATACAAACATCGTTAACTTCTTTTTAAATTGGCACGTGTAAAACTTTCATTTTAATTTCCTCACCCCATAGTTTGAGTTTGATAACCATTTACTTAAATATGATTGCTTTAATACATTACTTAAATATGATTATTAACTTCAGCTTCGCTTGTATTATTACAAAACATCACAAAATACAAATATGTATTTTTAAAAATTAGTGTACGTTCATCCCATCTCTTAAAATTGCTACTTCTCAAAATTTCCATTAAAATGAACCCATATACCATATAAAGGTAAATGGTGAAAGATCGGACTACGGAGAACCACTGTGTTAGGTACTTTCGGAGAAATTTTGACCACCTGCACAGGCACACTGATCGTCCCAATAAATAAAATTTAAAAAAAAAAAAAAAAAAAAAACTATTTTGGTATTTTAACTATTTTAATAAACGCAAAAATAGCACGGTATTTATACGGCGAAGTTATAAAGATTTGGAAGAACTAATAATGCCCACTGACGCATACAAAAATCAAACAGATACTAGAATTTCATTTATCAAAGGCATTCGATAGTCGTGACTCAACGATAACCATTTAGTCACACGGCGAGGTTGTCACATATTTATGCTTTGGTATACAAATGAATGAATGATTTTATTCGAATAAAACCATTCGATAGTTGAAATCATTCATTCATTAACCTTTCGATAGTCTAATTCATTCGATAGTTCCATCACTAAATTATGATCGAAGAAAACTCTAAGCGAGTAGGTTCAAACAGGGTTTACACTGCATCATTTTTTAAATACGAAGTTTTGGTAAAAACTTGAATTTTTGATTAAGTTACTTTGAAAGGTTTAAAAACGAATTGTGAAGATTTTTTTTTTTCTATTTGAAATTCTATTTTGATGTATAACCAAATAAGTGAATCACTCAGAGTGGAATTATTGAATGTAATCATCCTTGATTACATATTTTCATCCAGTTCACTGTTTCACATATCGCGCACTGCCACTGTTATCTTTGAAAAGGTTCTGGAAATGTAAAAATGTTTTTTTTCTGATAGATGTTGCAACTACTAGTAATTTATTAACAGACACGACTTACTCTAAACCCTGAAGTGCAGTTGCACGATTTCCTCCATTCAAAAATGCCAAAGATTGGGGCATTGGAAAGTTAAACTGAATTTATTTCAGTGCCTATCCGTTTAAAAATTATTGCAGCTTTGCTAGGTTGCCATTCTAATTTAATTCTGCTAAGATAATGTCATTGAAATGAAAATGTTGATTTATTTATTAAACAATATGGAGTATTTGGCAATGGTGCATTTTACAACAGGTTTTATCGAACCATATTTCTTATTAAAATTATTTTTTTTTTTTTAATAAAGTATTTATATTTCATCATTGACTTTAACTTTATACTGATAATATTTAATCAATAATTTTCAGTTTATTGAAACAAAACGTCATTTTTGAGCCCAGAAATTTGAAATGAATACTGTAAAAGTTAATTACTTACCAATGATGTACAATATTTTATTTTATAGTGCTTGGATGAAACCTATATCTTATAGAATAAGTAAATTCCTTTGTCGACAGGTGATTTAGTGCTGCGCCCTTCGTGGGGCAAGGACCAGCCCAACAACTACAACGGCGAGCAGAATTGCGTGGTGTTGGACGGAGGTCGCGGCTGGCTATGGAATGACGTGGGATGCAATCTAGATTACCTGCACTGGATTTGTCAGCACGGTAAGATCACTCTAGCCTTGACTCGACCATATTTTTTATTTATTTCTATTTTGTTTATTCATGCATTATTAGATCATGTAACACATAGATACTTTTTTGATAATACGCATCTTGTAACCAACATATACTATAAAGTTTGACGTCACAACAGGGCAAAGGTAGGATTTATGAATTCACCATAGAACTGATGGATGCGAATATATTATAAGAAAATGTAGATTTTAAAAATAATTTTTATTTAAAGAAACCAGTGACGTACCATTTTTTTCTTCAATAATATTTAGTTTAAATACCCATTGGGGACACCACTGATGAAATAAAAAAGTTAATAAAAAATCAAAAAATGTCATTTTATGAGTAAAACAACGTTTTCCAAATTTAGTGATTTTTTCGTCCAACGGGGCCGAAGTTTCCGGACACCCTGTATAATATTTTATGTAAACGGAAGGGAGCTGATATGGAAGGTATAGTGAGAATCAACGTTTATGTGGACTTTTACGTGTGTATAACATTTTGAAGGGATGCGACGCATTGCCCGCATCAATGGAAGAAAGAAATAAGAGGAAACAAAAAACATACACAATGTTTGACGTTTGAACTTTACAAATGCCACAAAAACCTGTTAATGTAACAGGCGTGGTCACTTTGCAACATTTCCACAATATTTATCGAAACCATTAAGGAAAAACGTACAACAGTTCTTTCGCATCGACCAGCAGATTGCTTTCATTATTTTGTTTAATATTATCAGCAAACAATTTACGGGCGCGAAACAGAATTTCAAGCAAGGTTAACACCGCGCATAAAGCAAGCGATTTGTATTCTAATTGAATGAGTGGGAATATTAATAAAACGATTATGTAATTGTTCAAATAAAAAAGGCACTATAAAACGCGTACGCTGTATAAATTGAATTTATTTTGCGTAATTGTATTATTTTATAAATAGATTTTTTATTTGATGCAACCTACTGTATTTGTTTGATTTACTTTCGTTTTGATGTACACCAAAAAATATACTAGCATGAATAAATAGAACAAGTTTAGATTGGAAAGTGCCCATAGGGATAATGTAAACACTATTTGGTGCTATTCTTGCAACGGTCACGACCCAAAACTTTTGAACATTTCGGAGCGGTTCGGCTTTTTTCCGGAATTATATCTCCAAATATTGTTTGGTACCAAATTTATTATTATTTTCGTTTAATTTTATAAGTAAGCCAAAAGACGGTGTGTTGCATACAAGAAACTTTATTTTATGGGACGCATGTATGAAATACCTATGAAACATTGAAACCGACGTTATGCCACGATCCACGATGGTTTTGCAGTTCACAGCACAGCATTTTAAGTTTTTAATGCCACTTTTTCTCAATTATCACCCAGTTGAATTAAATAAAACTTAGATTAAACTCACAAGATAGTAATTATTACTTTGAAAATGGACACTATAAACACTTTTCGGAATTTCTTTAAAGCTAGGGAGCGGTTTATGGAATTTTGAAAGATTATCATGATTTTTGAAGATTCTGTCGCTGACAAGAGAAAATTATTTCGTTTTGTTTACCCGTTGTTCTTAGCGACCGTTATAGCAGCGCCAGATCGCGTTTAACGGTCGCGACCCAAAATAATTTCGCGACCTAAAATTTTTACGAGGCTTTCAATCTAAACTTGTTACATTTATCTATGATACCTAGCTAGAAAAAGAATGGACTCTGCCATACTGAAAAATAGTTCTACAGATGTGGCGCCATCTATTGAGTAGGGCTTGTTTTAAAATGGATCGAAGCGCGGGCTTTTTAAATAGGCATTATTTATTAGATTTTTTACTCTAAAATAATTAAAATTTAATTATTAAATCTTATTTTTACACCAAATTCAACAATTACTAATTAACAAGTATCGTTGTTATGTGTAAAAAATAGGATTTAACAGTATAATTTTATACAATAATTAAATAAAATTAAAGCCAAACTTGTCTAAATATTATTTATTATTTAAAGTTTTATTTATAAATCAAATATTCAAAACAACGTTTATTATAATAAAACAAGACCAACGTAATAGGCCCAAAGTTTTATAAATGGAGTAAATATAAATAGGTAGTTAAATAATGGCAAAATAAAAGACTTACATTATATTTTTGGAGACCCACAAACAAAGGAATTGTCTAATTAAAACCTTACATAATATAACAAATTATAGTTTTGAAAAACGTTTGATAATCATTTGATAATATTGTGAATGGCGCTATGACAACGACAAATATTTTTTTGAGAATGACAATGGTATGACAATGGCCATTGGAAACTATGGAAACTACAAAAATTCTGATTTAACGCTATCTGGCAATAACTAGTAGCTACTTCTTAACCTAAAAATCACCACCTAGCGCCTGAGGCTGGAACTATTTTATTTGAAATTTCCGTGGAAACAGTGGAACCACTTTGTTATTTCACTTTCCGGCCCCTGATTTGCGCCATAACAACCACTGGTAACTATAGATATAGAAATTACCAAACGAAGCGACAAATTTTCGCATATTTATTTATTTTTTCAAATGAAAATGCCGTGCCTATTTTTTAGTGTAGTGTGGTTGTAAAATAGAATGGTATGCACTGGAACCTCGGAGGAAACACACTTCTCTCCCCGGTATGTAATAAGTATACTATTTTTAAATAGTATACAATGGTTAAAATAAGTTAGGGAATAAAATTATGTAAGATTTTGTATGTTTTGTAAAAAAACATTATAAATTGAAACAGCAAATTTACCTTAACTAATCTAGCGAAAGAACATTTTTATTTATATCCTAGACTCATTTATTTGCAAAATTTAATGGTTATTATTTTATTTTAATTCTGTGCAAAAAAAACTCCTAGAAAAATATTGTCAGATCATTCTGTTTTTATTAAAAACTATTATTGTATTTCACTATTCTGGTTAATTTCAATTTAGAAATACACAAGACAAAAAATTATGCTTGGGAGAAACTTTCTAATATTTTTATAAAAATGATCAACTATGTGAATTTGTGGTTAAAATAAAACGACGTCACAGTAGGTATAGAAACAACATTTCAGTCTGAGCTTTACTCTATGTTTATAACTTTGAAATTTGTTTGAGTTTCTTTGAGTTATTTGAACTCTTTATTAGGCCTTACAATTAAAATAAAATAAAATACCATAATTTGAGACAATAATACACGGCTCGGGATCTCTACTACCAAAAATAAACAGAAGAATTAAGCATGAAGGAACTCAATCATATTGAAATCTAGAATGCCACTTTATACAGAGGTGTTCCAAAACAAATGCAGAAAACTTTAGGGGGTGATACCTTGTTGATTTCAAAATAATTTTTTTTTTTTTTTTTTTATGAAAATTTTCGCCAAGTCAACCATTAGGGAGATATCGAGGTACAGAGATGGCGGAAAAATAATGTAATTTTTATCGAAAACAAAGAGAGATAGACTAATGAAATTTTTATGGAATAAATTTACTGTTGTAGAAAACACACTTTCTGGCAATTTTTCTTTTTAAAATGAGTGGAAGGGGTTGAAATAAACTACCTATCATTCTTGTTGCAAGAAATTTTCCGAAGGAAAATCTTATCAAATACATGCAAAATATAAAACTCACCGATTTGAAATTAAAAATAAAATATAAAGCATTTTATGTCAGGACAAAAAAAATTTTAGATACTGAATCTGAGTGATAATGACAAAATAATAATAATCTAGATAATAATGTATTGCAGTAAAGTATTTTCAAATAAAATAATATTAGAAACATCCTAAAAGAAATTGACAGCTTTATTTATTTCAAAATTATATTTTTTCTAAAATTTTTTTCTTTTTTTTAGATTCTTTATCTAAAATGTTTTTGTCCTGACATGTAATGTGCTACGTTTTATTTTTTAGTTTCAAAATCAATTGAGTTTATCAAAAAACACGAGATAAAAAAGTTCCTAAACAAACTAAACTATCAAATTTTTTTTTTTTTTTTTTTTTTTTTTTTAAATTTCGTTAAAAATTAATTAAGTAGCTTTATTTCAACCCCTTCCCTCATTTTAAAAAGTGAAAATTACCAGAAGTGTGTTTTCATAACAGTATGCTTCCATAAAATTTCATTAGTCTATCGCTTTTCGTTTTCAATATAAAAATAAAAAGCATTATTTTTCGTCATTTAACATGATATCCCCTAATGAAAGTTTGACTTTTGACCTAACGTTTATAAAACAAACTACCCTTTATTTTTTGAATAAAGGAATACACAGAGAGTTTTTCGCATTTGTTTGAAACACCCTGTATAAAGGAAAGAAAACATTCGACCAATGTGTACTACCAATTCTTATGACCTATGCATACGAAATCTGGACACTTAAAACCAACATCATAAAGAAACTGGAGGTCCTTACAACGCTCAATAGAACGAAATATTCTTGGAATAACTTAATGAGACCGTAAAAGAATAAAGTGGATACGACAAAAGGACCCAGATGTCATCCACAGAATCAAATCCCTCAAAGTGGCATTAGGCAGGACACCTGTCAAGAAAGACGGACAACATATATACTACAAAAATTACAGCATGGTACTCAAGAGGAATTAAGAGACCTAGAGAGAGACCAAACTTGAAATTAGCGGCGCGGATAACTTGGGTAGCATAGCTAACAATAGACAACAAAGTGACCAACTACAAAGAGGGAGTACCTAAATATGTATTTCTATCACCTACTGTCATTTTTCTTATATGCCAATAACCTAGCGAGATATTTTTTATTCTTAAATATATAAGCATCTTCTGAATTTTCACATATTTTTAGTGCCGTCATCTTGTGGAAGTCCTGACAAACTAATCAACACCACAATAGCCGGAAGTGACTACAGTCTTGGAGCAACAATCCACTACAACTGTCCAGAAGGGCACATGCTCATAGGAGACAGCAACAGGACTTGTGGAAAGGAAGGATTTTGGACTGGCATGCCTCCAACTTGCAAATGTACAAAACCTTTATATCTTTTCTACCAATTCACTCGGTAGCGAAATTTTTGTTTTATTATTTTGGTTGTTGATTGGCAGGAAGTCTGTCTAACATGGATCATGGAACAGTTACTCTGAAAGATTCCAGAACTACTCATGGAGCTAGAGCTATATATACTTGTCATGAAAACTACACATTAATAGGTAAGTCAATAACAATCTTCTGTATCTTTCTTTATAGTTTCATAAGTTTAATCATTTCACTTGACCTTTGTGAAAACGCGCTTTTAAACTGATTTTTTCTGATATAGGACACGAAATTAGAACTTGCGGTGATGACGGAAAATGGACCAATTCCACACCTCAGTGTCTTTTCGATTGGTGTCCAGATCCGCCTGATATCCATGGAGGGGTTGTCCATACCTCTGGACACAGAGCTGGAGATACTGCCACTTATACCTGTCAATCCGGCTACGTCATTTCCGGAGAAGGGGTAAAATCTGATTTCATGCTTTATTTTATATATTTTTAACGTCCTTTAGAGGGCGAGTTTAGAGATTAAGTGCACATATTTTGTAAATATGTTGGTGTATTTCGATCCCAGGAACACTAGTCTATGAGGAATTTTTCCTATCTATTTTTTTCACAAAATAATTGAGTATTTTTTATTTTTGAAGGAAAATTAAATTTGTTTTAATTTTTGGTTAAAAAACATTAATATATTGATGATATGGCAGCACAAATGAGTAGATTAAATTTAGAGGAGACCTAAAATACCAGAAAGAAAATGACAGTGGTTTTCAAAATTACACAACACAACTTATTTGAAAAACGGTAAAGAGAAAATATTGTTTCTTTTATCGAGATCTACCAATTCCCCTAAAATGTTTACTTATTTAACTTACTTATTGCGGCTCACCCTGTATATTAGTTTTTTTTTTTAATTTTTTTGATTTGGAATATACCAGGTGCGCCTCAAAAGTAAACCCTATAACTTTTTTAAAAAAAAAAAAAAAAAAAAACAAGATTTGGTATGTTGGTATATGAGATAAATTCGGATTGATTGACGTATTCAGTTGTTTTTTTTTTTTTTTTTTTGTTTTTTTTTCTACAACTTTTGATTTTTAAATGGCACCCCTCGATTTTTTTATTCGATGAGAGAATGACTTTTCATTAATATGCTTGTCCTGGCTTGATTAAAAAAGATGTCCAAATCGTATTTTAATCATATCTCAATTTTTCAAATAAAACAAAGGTGGCTCATTAGTATATTTGGAAAAAGCTTTTTTTACAATTTAGTACACTTTTGGTATTTCAGGTCAAATTGTCGTTATGGACTGCATGTTATAATTTCAAAATGACATATGCGAAAATGTCAAAAGTTGACATATGATAATATGTCATTTCAATTCAGAATGTCATTTTCTATCCCGAATAAAGTAGAAATGCCGAGGTTGCCATCTAAAATCAAAAGTTGTAGTCATTTCCTGTGAAATAGGAAGTGACCAAAAATAATTGAATACGTCAATCAATCCTAATTTTATGTTTTGTCGAAAATAAAAAAGTATGGGGAATTTGACTCACTTTTGAGACACCCGGTATATTAAATATAAGACATAAGTTACAGCTTGTGAAATTTAAGACAAATAAAATTTTAATACAGTAGATAAAATCTTCGCGAATGAGATATTTTGGTGCAACAAAGGTACTAAGACATTCTTTTTTAATTATTTTGGGGTACTTTCTTCTCAGTAAAATTCAGTGTGTGGTTGAATGGGGTCTCAGAAGTAACCCAACATGCAGAAGAACCCGGCAGCCACCTTCAGGAGTTACATGGTAGGGGAGTGAATTTCAACGTCCATTTCCAACATGAGGTACCACTGTGAAGTTGGCCACATTCTTCGCGGTGAACCTTCACGTCTATGTCAAAGAAGTGGTGAATGGTCTGGTACTACACCAACGTGTGAATGTAAGATTTTTTTGTTTTAGATCAGGTTGATTTGGATATTCTATAAAAAATGTTTTGGAGATATTGATTGTGTGAAGAAGTTCCTACAATGTTGTATGGAGAGGTACACTACACTAATGGTACTACATACTTGGGAAGCGAACTAACATACACTTGTGCCAAAAATTACAAAACTATTGGAGTTACTAAACGATATTGTATGCAGAATGGTCTTTGGAGTGATGCGACTCCAAAATGTGAAGGTGCTACATTATTTACAATGTTAAAATGTATATGGTAAAATGTGTGTGTTGTTTCGTGAATAACTTCTTAGAGGTTATTTTTTTGCAACGCGGGTTCATTTTTGAAAACTACACATACTTTTCCACCACAAAAGGTACTCTTGTTGCACATCGCTCAGAGTGATGGTTTTCGAAAAAATTGACGGCAAAGAGCCGATGCTCCGATGGGTTGGTATCAACATAAACTTATGAAAGTTATGGCGGTTCAAAAGTAGCCAAGTAGTTGTCAAATAATTAATTGAACAATCAAAATTTTGTGATTTTTAAAATATCTTATTGCTTTAAAAACAGAAAATAATCCACTAGATTTCTACTTCTGGTGCCACTTTGAAAGCTTTGGTTTACTCAGTGCCGATTAATGCTGAAGAGCAACTACGGCAACGCATTATTGACTGTTCCAATCAAATTCGGACAAGCACCAAGGATATTCCACAGGACAGTGGCGGATTAAGGGGGAGGCGGAAGGGCAGAGGTCCATGAATTTGTTTAGCCAAAAAAGGCAATTTGTATGGCACTCATTATTGTTAGTAATATAAGTTACTTGAGGGAACACACTAATTTACCATAAATAACTATTTTTACGTTTTCTTATTGTTTTAAATGAAAAGTTATTAAATTTTTTTTTTTATATCTGTTTTCAGAAATCAGATGCCCTGAGCCTATTCTAGCCGAGCACAGCATTCTCTCAGTGACCGGAAATGACAGAATGTATGGTAGAACACTTATAAGAACAGCTGAAACTTCAAACGTTGGAGCTTCTTCCTTCAAAATCGGTGCTTTGGCCAAATATAGATGCGAAAGAGGGTATAAAGTAGTAGGGGAACCCCTGAGTACTTGCGAGGATAGTGGACAGTGGAGTGGAGATGTGCCACAATGTGTCTGTAAGGTGGTGTGTTGTAGATTGTAGCCCAAGCAGCATTTTGGACGTCCTGGCCTGTACTAGTTTGGAGAATAATTTTTGGGTCAAACGACGTTGGATACCCACGTTGGCTAGCAGCCTAATTGAGTACAAACTGCAACGTTATTTAAAATCCTAATTCACAGAAATACAAAACTATAAAAATATGGCGTCTAAGTCGCGTTTTATCCTAAATTGGGATAATTATAGTAAAAATATTATTTTTTATGAGTTTACAGTTAGAGACATATCCCAGATGGCAGTAAAGGAAAACAAAACAAAGTGTTTAAGTGTGGAGGATGTTTGAAAATCATAATTATTGAATCACTTTAACCGACTCTGTAACTCGTTACCCAATGCAAAAAAGTTAAACGCAAAACAACTTTATTGATAAAAATATTGTTGCTACTTTTGAAAAAAGTTTTAAAAAAAAAAATTTCTCAAAAATGTTTTTTTTTTTAGTAATATGAGAATAATTTATTAGCAGTCGAAAAAAAATGTTTCCCGCGTGTTGTTTAGGGTCAAATATTTCAAGTTAATGTATTCAAAGAAACGGGGTTGCTATTTTTAGAAACAAAAGAGCATTTTTCTTATTCAACAACATGGCGGCTTTCACTTTGTTGTTTGGAGATTAAGATGGAGTAGTTCGGGTAGTCGCATACTGGACTAATAGTCGCAGTTCAGCCTTAACAGGTAATTGCTGGGCATACTGACCGACACCCTAATTTGAGTCATCCTAGAGGACAGACACATGGCCATCTCAATTTGTCAAACGTCAAGCAAAATTTGCTTGTCCACCACCCTCTATATTCTAAAATAAACAGGCGAGTGGATAGAAATTATCATCGGTAATATGTCGATGTATATTTAAATTTAGAGTGCTTTTATATGTGCCCCTTTCTTACGTCCCATTTTAATTAAGTTTTTTTTTTATAAAAGAAACAAAACAGCATGAACAGAACAATGAAGTAAAAATTTAAGATTTAAGGTTATGGTTCGAGTTCAAGTACGGTTACCAAAGGGTAGTGGCTCGACGTCCCACCAACGTAAGAATAAGGAAATCAACGTTGGAATTAGGTAAAACCTGTAAAACAGACTGACGTTTCTATAACGTTAGGTGGAGTCCTGAAAGTGTCGTGGGAAAACTCTTTATTGCCAACATTGTAACTACGTTGTCCGAATTACCTAAAGATCATTTAAGCAAAAGGTTACAAGACAACGTTTATTCGACGTCGCAGAAACTTTTACTTTGCTGTAGTACTAGTTAAACGTCAGCACAACGTTATAAAGCATTTAAATTTATGTTAATACCCAAGGGTACAGAGCTAACTATTTTTTATAACTAATCCAACGTTGTGTTTAGTAAACATGTGGTCGCAAGTCTTGAAAATGCTACTTGGGAGTTACTGGGGGAAAGTTTTGTGTTCTTTGTGTTCCCCTTTCTTGAGATATAGCTGATGATAATACAGTCTCAGTGCTTTGGGGATAAAACCGGTATCACAGGACTTTAGTTTGTATCGTTTAGTTAGTTCTCTCCATCTCCGATATGTTTTTTATTGAAATCTTAATATACCTACTCTGTTTTTTATTAATCCTAAAACTTATTATATGACTGTCTTTTTTCTCTTAGATGTGGACTGTAGAAATCCAGAAAAAATCAACAACGGTATTGTGACTTTACCATCAAACGCTACTTACTATGGAGCACTAGCTCTGTACTCTTGCGATCCCAATTTTGAACTGGATGGTGTTTCAAGACGTTTGTGCTTGGAAAATGGTACATGGAGCTCAGACACGCCACTCTGTAAAGGTACGAAAATGTTTATTTATTTTCTGGCATGTTTTTTCTAATTTTGTGAACATGTGTACCTTACATTATTTTAGTTGTAATTTTACTTACACTTAAGGAAACAAAACATTATTGCATAGATGAAATTCTTCCTAAAATACTTAACGATTAATCTTCTAAAAAACTAGTTATTTGGTTCTTGGTTTGATAGAAATTCAATGTAAGAACCCAGACACCTTTGCTGGTGTTGAATTCAAGATCAGTACTCACAGCGTCGGTGGAGTGGCTCAGTATTACTGCTCTAGAGGACATACAATGCAGGGTAATTCTACCAGGATATGTCAGAAGAATGGGTCTTGGAATGGGTTAGCTCCAACGTGTGTTCATGGTTGTATTGAATATACAGGAGCTGATTATTTTAAAGAAGAAAATTAATGTTCACAATATAGTCCAGTTGGCTGTGAAATTACATATAAAATGAATTTACATATAATGTAGTAGCGATCTTCATTTCATAGCCATCCCCTTTGACGCCGTTTTCGATCATACGGTACTATAAAATCGAAAAACAGTTTCAAAGACAGCTGAGGAAAAACAATCGATAATAATATTGAATATTAAAAAAAAAAAAAAATTATCATTAATTATCATTCACCAGCCGTCTTTGGTACGTTTTTCGATCATGGGAATTATTTAGGAATTATTTTAATATTCACTGAATATCAACCAACTTTTCAGCTGTCGATTGTGGGCATCCTGGTTTAATAGAAAATGGCAGAGTGATTGTTACCAATGGTACAGTTTACAACAGTGCAGTAGAATACCTTTGTATCCCATCCTACGAAAGGATAGGACCTTACTTGAGGAAGTGTCTAGATAATGGATTATGGTCAGGTGATCAACCAAGATGTGAAAGTATGTTACCAGTTTTTGTTTTAATTGTTTGTAATTTTCTGTTTTTCTTTTGTATTTGGTGGCTGCAGAAGGAGACCTCAGGAGGAAGATTCAAATTTGGGTACAAGTATAGGGATAGGTGCAGGAGTTGTGGTATTTTTGCTGGTGCTGTTGGGGATCATTTACCTAAAATTGTAAGTCTCTTTTTAGCTAAAATATTTTAGGTTTGAAAAAATATTATATTAAAAAAAAAAAAAAAAAAAAATTATATACCTATTTATGGTACAATAGAGGTCAGTTCAGTATTGCAAAACTTTCTGTATGATCTGTCTAACAAATCAGGGAAAATTTCGACAGAAGAGATTCAAAAAATCACAGAAAATACAACTTGTATGAGAATGAATATGACAGACACAATAATTGCCACCGTCAGAATAAAATAAAGAATGAATAGCGGATTGTGGAATAGTCAATTACAATCTTCACTGAATTTTTTTAACCAAGGTATGATACTTATAGCATTATTTGTTTTCGAGAGGAATTATATTTTCAAATATAGAGAAAATCATATGATCAATGTTAATTGATCAACTAGTATGCGGATTGGGAATAGTCAATATACATATAGTGGATTGTGGAATATAGTCATTAGTCATTGCTTCATTAGCATTTTGCAATTCTCATTGGATTTTTTTCTAAAATTGTGATCAAAGAAGACAGAGCAGAAATAATAACTATTTTCTAATAAATAAAATTTTATACATAAGAGGAAAAAAATCGCTGTGATTATTTTTGTATTGATCAAATGGTATAGTATATATGATCAAGACGCATTATAATAGGATCATTAAAATTGTGATCAAAAATCAAAGACAGATCAAATATCATAACTTCTTCTGTACATCCACATTTCAAATATATAGAAAGAAAATTGCTATGATAAAATTCTATACATTAGCTCTGACATAAGGAAAAAAAATCGCATTGATTATTTGATCAATGATCAAATAGTACAGTATATGATCAAAAGATCAAATAACATTATAATACGATCATGAAAATTGAGTCGGGTGAATTATAACTTTTCCTACTATATCCACGTTTTCAAATATAGAAAATTGTTATGATACGATCATTTAACCAATCATAAATTATAATCCTATCATGATCAGGTAGCATTATTATATCATGATTAGCAGTTATCAAGATTATTTTGATTTGTTTAAACGAGGATTGTCAGAGACAAATCCTCTCCCGATAAATTTTAAAAAAAAGAAATCCTCGTTTAACTGGTAGTTAATACGAGTAACGAAAAGAATTCATACAAATTTAAAAGCCAGCAATATTAAAATTTTCCGCCTTTCTTACAGCAAGCTAAAGATTCTAGCGCCATCTATGACAAACCACTCAACCTAAATAGAAATCAATGCAAATTTGCTTTCATAAATATCAACTAAACACTAAAGTACCGATAACAATGTTTTCATAAATAGTAAAACAATATCAATCATAAATAATATAAAATATAGTTTAAGTCAAAACCAGAGCAGAGAATATTTGACAGTGACAGATGTTGCATTAACGCGCCTTAATTCTGGAATGTCAAATTATGTTTTTTTTCAGACGCAAACCAGTGACTGTCAAAAACACTGAAAACATCGAAGGTGCCGAAAGGAAAGAAGATAGAAACGCTGCTGTCATGAGTTACGCAACTTTGAGCGATCGTAATGGCTACAATAACTATGGTCAAACGAATATATATGAGAACATTCACGACCATGAGAATATGTATGACGCTCCTTATGAAGAATCCAGTAGGGACAGTGGTACTTACGAACCTGAACCCATTGGTAGGAATGGGAACGTTGTTACTATCAATGGGGTAGCTGTCAGATAAGATAGACACCATGGGTTGATCCAATTTTAGTATTAACAACTGCCTTTTGAATTGATTGTGATGCTGTACATAGATATTTAGAAAAAACTCGTAGACAAAGAATATTTTAATTTATTTTGGTTTAATCACAGTTTTAAGTTAATGGCGAACTCTTAATAATTGTGTAGAGTGCTTATATTTACTGCACGTGATGTTAACACAGAATACGAGAAAATTATTACCAATAAGTTACCTAGAACTGTAAAATAATGTATATTTTTTAAGATGTGTTTGTAGTTTAAGGTGTACAAACATCTTAAAATATATACATTATTCCCTGATTGATTTCAATAGTAATATTTCTCGTATTCTATTAACATCCTGATATAATGTCTCGTTATTAAAACAAACAAAATAAATAAAATATACTGCAATCTACAGTTCCCCTAAGCTGCTCTATATTACTGGCTTATCACAATAATTCAAAAAGAACACGGG
>NW_022146225.1:72825-75538 GCF_002938485.1 Sitophilus oryzae | reverse complement strand
CACCATTTTTCGTATACTTTCAATGCTATTTCATATCGCCCCCTACTTTTCTCTGGAAGTAAACTGGCCTTTGCTCTTTTTGCAGCTTCTGTAAGTTCTGGTGGAGTACCCATATTAAAGTAGTCTTTATTATCAGAACTTTCCGACAACACTCTGGCTTTCTATGTTATATAAATGCGAAAAAGCGAACCAGAAATTCAAATCTGTCACTTACTTGTTTGTTTTGCTGTTGAAGGTTTGCGCCATAACAACCACTGCGTACCGGTTAACTATAGATATGGAAATGCCAAAACAGAAAACCACAAATTTTCGCTCATTTATTTTTTTTCAAAGTAAAATACTGTCCTTATTTTTTAATTAATGATGTGGTTGTAAATAAAATAGTATACAAATCTCGGAGGAAACACACTACCCTCGGTATGTAATAAATATACCATTTTTAAATAATTATACATGGTTAAATAAGTTAAGAATAAAATTATGTAAGATTTTGTATGCATTTTGTAAAAAAAATATTATGAATTGAAACAGTAAATTAACCTTAACTAATCTACTGAAAGAACATTTTTATTTTTATCTAGACTCAGAATTATTACAAAATTAAATAGTTATATTTTATTTTAATTAAAAAAAACTCCTAGAGAAATATTGTCAGATCATTCTGCTTTTTTATTAAAAAACTATTATTGTATTTCACTATTCTGGTTAATTTCAATTTAGAAATACACAAGACAAAAAATTATGCTTGGGAGAAACTTTCTAATATTTTATGAAAATGATCAACTAATAATAATTTGTGGTTAAAATAAAACGACGTCACAGTAGGTATAGAAACAACATTTCAGTCTGAGCTTTACTCTATGTTTATAACTTTGAAATTTGTTTGAGTTTCTTTGAGTTATTTGAACTCTTTATATTAGGCCTTACAATTAAAATAAAATAAAATACCATTATTTGAGACAACTAATACACAGCTCGGGATCTCTACTACCAGAAATAAACAGAAGAATTAAGTTACCATGGAGTAATTATGGAAGGAACTCAATCATATTGAAATGTAGAATGCCACTTTATACAGGGTGTTCCAAAACAAATGCGAAAAACTTTAGGGGGTGATACCTTGTTCAAAATAAAGGGGTAGTTTGCTTCATATATGTTGGGTCAAAAGTCAACCATTAGGGAGATATCGTGGTACAAAGATGGCGGAAAAATAATGTCTTCATTTTTTATCTTGAAAACGAAAAGAGATAGACTAATGAAATTTTATGGAACCATTACTGTTATGAAAACACACTTTCTGGCAATTTGTTCACTTTTTTCATCACTCTTGTTACCGAAATTTAAAGAAAAATCTTATCAAACACATGCAAAAAAATTAATTTGGATAGTTTAGTTTGTTTAGAAACTTTTTTATCTCTTGTGTTTTTGTGATAAAACTCACCGATTTGAAATTAAAAAATAAAATGTAAAGCATTACATGTCAAGACAAAAAACATTTTTAGATACTGAATCTAGTGATAATGACGAAAATAATAATAATCTAGATAATAATGTATTGCAGTAAAGTATTTTCAAATAAAATAATATTAGAAACATCCTAAAAAGTGACAGCGGCCGACTATATTTTCTCCTAAAAAAATTACAGCGGCCCACTAGATTCTTTATCTAAAAATGTTTTTTGTCCTGACAGGTAATGCTTTACGTTTTATTTTTTAGTTTCAAATCGGTGAGTTTTATCAAAAAAACACGAGATAAAAAAGTTTCTAAACAAACTAAACTATCCAAACATATGTTTGGTAAGATTTTTCTTTAAATTTCGTTTAAAAAAAAAAGAATGATAGGGGTAGTTTATTTCGACCCCTTCCACTCATTTTAAAAAGTGAGAAAATTACCAGAAAGTGTGTTTTCATAACAGTAATGCTTCCATAAAATTTCATTAGTCTATCGCTTTCGTTTTCAATATAAAAAATAAAAACATTATTTTTTCGCCATCTTTGTACCGCGATATCTCCCTAATGGTTGCCTTTTGACCCAGCGTTTATAAAGCAAACTACCCTTTATTTTGAACAAGGAATCACACCTAGAAGTTTTTCGCATTTGTTTCGAAACACCCTGTATAAAGAAGAAAACATTCGACCAATGTATACTACCAGTCATGACCTATGCATGCGAAATCTGGACACTTAAAACGGACATTATAAGGAAACGGGAGGTCGCACAACGCTCAATAGAACGAAATATTCTTGGAATAACCAAATAAGACCGTAAAAGAATAGAATGGATACGACAAAAGTCCCAGGTAATAGATGTCATCCACAGAATCAAATCCCTCAAGTGGCAATGAGCAGGACACCTGGCAAGAAAGACGGACAACATATATACTACAAAAATTACAGCATGGTACTCAAGAGGAATTAAGAGACCTAGAAGAAGACCAAACTTGAAATTAGCGGCGCGGATAACTTGGGCCCGGCATAGCTAACAATAGACAACAAAGTGACCAACTACAAAGAGAGTACCTAAATATGTATTTCTATCACCTACTGTCATTTTTCTTATATGCCAATAACCTAGCAGATATTTTTATTCTTAAATATATAAGCATCTTCACAATTTTCACATATTTTTTAGTGCCGTCATCTTGTGGAAGTCCTGACAAACTAATCAACACCACAATAGCCGGAAGTGACTACAGTCTTGGAGCAACAATCCA
>NW_022146225.1:47118-53962 GCF_002938485.1 Sitophilus oryzae | reverse complement strand
TTTCTGATTTCTTTCGAAATCGACATCTATGAACACTATGAACCCTTCCTGGCCACAAAAACGGTACATTTGTGAGACAGGAAATTGTAAAGAGAGAAACAAGCCTATAAAACATATAGGATACAACATTATTAATGAACAGTGCCTTTCCATAAAAAATCAATAAAAATGAAAAATATAACTAAAATAATATAATTGTTCTGAAATTTCATTATTCCGAAATCGACCAACATATGAAAAATAATGAAATCCTTCCTGGATACAAACGTTACATTGTGAAACAGGAAAATTGTAGAGAGAAACAAAGCCCTATAACATAGGAGAACAACATTCTTAATGAACAGTGCTTTATGAACAGTTTATTTTCCTAGTCTTTTTTTAATTAAAGAATTGTTGAAAAATACAATTTTTCTGTCAAGTAAAATGATGGATGCAATAGTCTGTCAGACTATATAATTATTGAAGAGTGGATATACCAAAAAAGGGGGTAAATGCAATCAGAAACGTACAATAAAATACTATGCCTTGCATAGTCCTAAACAAAAGTTACAAGTGCCAAGGGAAAGCGTCTATTGTTTAATATTGTATATTAAAAATGTATTTTTAATATTGTATATTAAATGTATTTTAAAAGATATCTGAAACATTTATTAGTTTCAGTTCTACTGTGTTTTTCTCATTTATCTCGAACAAATAATTTTGGCACTTACCCCCTTTGGTATTTCCACTCTTCAGTTTTAGTAAGAAACCAGTGAAGAAATTGTGAACTTTTTATTTAACAAATTTATTAATTTAGCGAATTTTTTAAAGAAATAATTTATAAATATTTTTACCTAAACCATTTTTTAAATACCTATTTAGATTTATCAAAAAAACACCAGTAGCCAAGTGGACGCTGTTATTTTTTCGATCATACTGTATATATTGAATTATATGGTACCAACGAACAACGTTTCTTAATAATATATCTGATATGATCATTGGCGTAACTACAGGGGTGCCCGGTGGTGCCAGGCCCCCCCCATGTACTACTGGGCACCCCCCAGAGAAATCCTGAATTATGACTCTTGGCTACGTATTAATTTTTACTTGCTTGTGATGCAGTAAAAGTGACGTTTTCTAGTTTTGTTTAGTTAATATTATTTTGTTGCGTTCAAAAAGTCTTTTAGAAAATTTGTAGGTATTTAAGTAATCTACGGGAACACGGTTTGATAACCAAGTCTATGAAATTCATGTAAACGTTTTATTCAAAAAATTTGTTTTTTAAAATTATTTTTCATTTTTAAAAAAACAAAAGCTCTAGGCTCCCCCTGGGCTCAACCCCAAACCCCCCCAGGCCCACCCCAGGATAAATCGCTAGTTACGCTAATGGATATGATACAGGGTGTAAATGAATATGTAGTTGAAAAAGTTCAGAATGCGATTATCTTTCTAGGTTTAAAAGGGTTTTATAATAAAATTTTTCGATTTGGCGTTTCTATACAAGGGTTTTCAAGTAATTTATTCCCCAATTCTCTTTTTAGAAACATTTATATAGAAATTTGCTTTCTGTAGAAATATTTTTTTATGTAAAAATATGAGCAACTAATAAAAATATTAATTGTCATGTTTAAGCGATTTGTTTTAGTTCTGTGTTTAATATAATGAATTTATTCCACTTTAAAGACTTACACTGTATACCAAGATTTATAAAGAAATAATATGTATATCGTTTCAAATTTTTATGCACAGCAAAATCTCAGCTAGTAATTATTGTATATTTTTTATTTCTTTTTCCAATTTTTTTTTTTTATTTTTTTTTTTTAGTTTAGTAAAAGATGTCTAGAGATTGCCATTGCCAATAATGTCATCGATTGTCAGTTCCCAACCGTCTTTGACGCCGTTTTTTTTTTCGATCACACGATATCTTTATAGGAAAATGCCAGATCGAAAATTTTATACCAAAAAAAACATATTAATTAATAATACATCACCACCTGATTTTTTTTCTACTTATATCAATCTATGTTCTGTATTCTGATATCAAAAAATGCTTACTATAAATCAAATCAAGAAAAATTAAACGGTTTTTCCCCCTTCAGCAACGAAAAGCACAACTGCCCTTTCTCAAACTAACAACCACCGCTCACCAAACTACGGAAAATTCTCGGGAAAACTAGGAACAACCGACACTGAAGCTATGTCACGCGAAAATACCACACTGTGGAAAACCCAGGTCTTGTTTGATCGAAGCCTGCGGTTGCCCGGCGATGGAAAACCAACACACTGTAGGTTATTAACCTTATTTTCCGGCTAAGTGTGGAAAAGAAAGGAAAATTTGCACGAAAAGGGTCCGATGGAAATGGTGTCCTATTTAAATTTTTGGTTTATTTAGGGTGAATTTGTAATTTTGGGGTTTCAGGCACATTGCCAGGTTTTATGGGAAAATTCTAATTAATATTCGTTGACCTGAGTTAATTGCCGTTTTTTTTTTAAATATACAGAGTCCTGCAAATAGACGGTCTGAAATTTTATCTCTTGTGCAGTCCTAAATTGTGATGTTCTATAGGACATACTTATTTCAGGAAAATATCTCGGAACAGTGCTTTCCATAAAATCAATAAAATGAAAAATATACGAAATAATATACATGTTCTGATTTCTTTCGAAAATCGACATCTATGAAAATATGAACCCTTCCTGGACACAAACGGTACATTGTGAGACAGAGGCATTAAGAAGAAACAAGCCCTATAACATAGGATACAACATTTTAATGAACAGTGCTTTCCATAAAACCAATAAAATGAAGAACATACGAAATAATATACATGTTCTGATTTCTTTCGAAAATCAACATCTATGAAACTATGAACCCTTCCTGGTCACAAAAACGGTACATTGTGAGACAGGAAATTGTAGAGAGAAACAAGCCCTATTACACAGGATACAACATTTTAATGAACAGTGCTTTCCATAAAACCAATAAAATGAAGAACATACGAAATAATATACATGTTCTGATTTCTTTCGAAAATCGACATCTATGAAACTATGACCCTTCCTGGTCACAAACGGTACATTGTGAGACAGGAAATTGTAGAGAGAAACAAGCCCTATAACACAGGATACAACATTTTAATGAGCAGTGCTTTCCATAAAACCAATAAAATGAAGAACATACGAAATAATATACATGTTCTGATTTCTTTCGAAAATCGACATCTATGAAACTATGACCCTTCCTGGTCACAAACGGTACATTGTGAGACAGGAAATTGTAGAGAGAAACAAGCCCTATAACATAGGATACAACATTTTAATGAACAGTGCTTTCCATAAAACCAATAAAATGAAAAATATACGAAATAAAATAAATGTACTGATTACTCGGAAAATATGTTCACTTGCAGATAGTCTCTAAAAAAGTGTACCGTTGCTGATTTTTTTTAAAATACCCCTGTATATTATCGCATTTTGGGGTTTCCTTCCGTACTTGACATAATCTTAGATTATTTTTAAATTTCTTTTGATAGTCCGAGAGAAATATAAATAAATCAAACTCAAGAATGGCTGGACCGATTTTGAAGACTATAACTATTAAAATATCGGAAAAAATCAATATGGAAAAATAAAGCGAATATCTGCGAAAAATTTTTGTTTTTGAACAAGAAAGAAATAGTGAGGGAGATGTATAAAAAAGAAGAAAAAAGATTAAACGGCTCAGCCCTGAAACAACTCGTAACCGTATACACCAGTGTACACCAGTACAGACACGCACACTCACACACTCACACACTCACACAACCACACCTACACTAGTGTACACTGATGTAACTGCCTTCAGGCTTCATCAGTACGGTAAGGAACCAGGAAGCGATGAAACCGATCTCAAAACACAAAAAAACAGGAAGCAAACGATGCAACGAGGCACCGTGTGCAACCCAGGAGATGGAAGAAAATGACGAAGAAGTGAAAATAAATGATGGAAAGTAAAAGGAGCAAACGGGAGCCCAAAGCCCCAATTTGCAGCCAAGAACCTACTTTTTTTCTCACATCATTTTTTTTGGAAATTTTCAAAGTAAAATAACTCGGTTATTTTGGACTTATTTGAAAAACAGTAAAGAGAAAATATGTTTCTTTTATCGAGATCAACCAGCACTGAAAATATTTGCACTTTTTTTAAGACTCTCCCTGTAGATATCCATCGAATGAAACTGAAAGGTGATTGACTTCAACTATATATATATATATAAAATAAATATTGAATAGACAAAACACATAATATTTAATATCTAGATTCACCCTAACAATGTTTTTGTCTTTGTTCGTGATTTACAGAACTTATTATTGGATAAAAAACAAATATGAACATGGAAACCTAACAGAGCAGGTTTCCAATAAATATGAAATAAGTACTACATATTATAAAATACGAGTCAGAATAGAAAAAAAACAGACTTATTTTATTTTTTAAGGGTAAAGAATTGATTTGAGGGTTATTTATTTATTCATATACAGAGGCTACAGTAGGTGTACATCCATTATTTTTACACAGGTTTATTTATATACAGGGTCTCACGTGAGTTGAAGTAAGTGTAGCGCGTTTTTCTAAAATTTCTAATAATAATAATGCCATGTCATTGATATAATTAATTTAATTTTTTCATAATTTATTGTGTAAAAAATTTAAGTTACTGTGAACTTACTATATAATCGTATATGCAGAATGTATAGGTAATGTAGGAGGTGGCAACATTATTGCAGAGCTTCAATAAACAGTGTCAAAAAATCAGCAAAATGAAGCTGCGACACTAAAAAGTTTTTCTTTGATTTTCTGGAGAATGTCAAGAAAAAAGTTTTTCAACGTTTTTTTTGGAAAAACTTTGTTAAAATACTCCACTTATTTAGGGGGCATCCTGTATATAGCACGTCTATACCGTGCTGGCAACTGTTACTTTTGGGTCGGCATTTACATGTGTGGAAGTAAATCGCATAGGGATCTTATTAAGTCGGAGTGAGAGAAATGCGACCGACAGACGGGACGCGCGACGGTGTGCTGTTGCGGCGTTGCCGATACGCCTTTCCCTATCAAGTAAAGTAAAAATCACGATCGCAAACCCGCTTATTTTTAAAAGACTTTTTTTTCCAAGAGATAACTAGATAAAATGATTACACATGTTTCTGAGCATCTGAAATGGAATTATAAGGATATCGTTAGGGATGTCATTTTTTATAACGAAAACGTCAGTAATCGCGATAATTTAAAAATTCAACTTTTTTTAACACATAACAGGTCATAACTCAAGAACCACTTTAGATATTGAATTTTTTTATTTCCAAGATCGGATATTTTACAATATGTTTACATAAGAAAAAATTCGATAAGGTTGTTTTTCCATTCAAAAATTGTAAACAATACATCCATTTACTTTTTAGAGCATAGCAATTTTTCAGCAATCGTGTAATTTTTTTATTGATGAAGATTTTCACATACTGTCTACAAAAGAAAATACAGCAGAAATATTAACAAAGTTCTTGAAAAAACTACAATTTATTATTTCTAATAGATTTCGAGATATCGATTTTTGAATTCAGAGTTCTAATAAGCGCGACCACTATCGAACACCCGCTCAATTCCACTTATTTTTTTTTTACCAAAATGCAAGTGTTTCTAGCTTGCACTTAAAAAATTCAAGCTATAGGGAAAATTACAACGACTCACTAATAAATAAACAAATTAAGTATCACGAGACGTGTAATTAAATCGTGAAACTGAACGCATGACGTACACCTTTCCCTAGAACTTTAAGTACTGACAGAGGTATTGATTGGGTCGACCGGTCAACTGCGACAAAATTTGCACAGTTTCTCGGTTTATTTCATACGTTTGGCAACGTGTTTACTGTCCTCTCTTTGTTCAGTACATTATAAACGCCATTGTATTCTTCTTACATACGGAAATCTCGACCCAAGACTAACCTTTGCCAGCCCTTAGCCTAGTATATACTATATACATGGTCTGTACATATACAGGGTATATGTGAATAAGATCGAATAAACTCACGATCGTTTCTTAAAAAATATGGGGTGGGTTTTCTATACAAAATGAAAATAAATATTTTGTACAATAATTCATTATCTAAATTTTTCAAAAAAGTCTGAAAAATTAATAATTTATGTTAAATCACTTTCAAAGCAAGATAAACGATTCATTTAAAACTGCACAAGCATAAAAATAAAGATACCAGTTTTTGAAAACTTTGCAAAACAAATATATGCTAGAAAGTACTTATCGCATATTTATCGTCATTATACTTTTTTAAATACTTTTAAACTTGTACATGATTTATTAAAGTTAAAAGGCGCGTTATCACTAAATACCAAAAAATTGAGATTAAATAAACTTTTAGTAGAAAAACTAATTGCGTGAATTATTTTTTAGCAATAAGATCGTTACAATAAACACTTATTATAAATTAAAATATTTCGATCTATGTAAGAAGTGTCTAGCTAAAGCTGGACACACACAGAAAGAACAGATCAGTTGTAATGAAAAACGATTTTAACTAACTCTTTTTATGCGATGGCCTCAGAGCAAATTAAATTGGCTAACGCACACACTGAACAGTCGCGATGTTTAAGGCAGATTTAGGGTCATTTAGTCACAGTCAGGCTTAGATTAAGAATAAAAAGGCTGATCGACGTCAATCGATGAATCGTCGTTTTATGTTAAAACAAGTGGCATAACTCATTTTTCAGTAGAGCGTTTTAAAGTTTTTTTTTACGACTTTTGTTTCAATACTAACCAAAATATATTGAAGCTACTGTGTCTCTTTTTGTTAAAGAAACACAGTGACTACAA
>NW_022146225.1:0-47110 GCF_002938485.1 Sitophilus oryzae | reverse complement strand
TTTATTTCATACGTTTGGCAACGTGTTTACTGTCCTCTCTTTGTTCAGTACATTATAAACGCATTGTACTCTTCTTACATACGGAAATTTCGACCCAAGACTAACCTTTGCCAGCCCTTAGTATGACTGTCACTGTTAAAACCTGGTGACAATTACATTATATAAATATATTTTCAATATAAAGTAAGTCTCAAAATAAATTTAGCAAAAACTAAACGAGCTGGTAGACAGAAAGGACATTTTAATAAATAACACAAAACTGGAAATAGTAGAAGAATACATATATTTGGGACAACTAATACACAGCTAGGGTTCTCTACTACCAGAAATCAACGAAAGAATTATGTTAACATGGAGTACTTATCTAAAGAACAAAACATTCTACCAATGTGTACTACCAGTCATGACCTATGCATGCGAAACCTGGACACGTAAAACGGACATCATAAGGAAACTGCAGGTCGCACAACGCTCAGTGAAACGAAATATGCTTAGAATAACCAAGAAAGACCGTAAAAATATAGAGTGGATACGACAAAAGACCGAGGTAATAGATGTCATCAACAGAATCAAGTCCCTCAAGTGACAATGGGCGGGACACATGGCAAAACGGACGAACAACAGATGGACAACAAAAATTACAGCATGGTACCCACGTGGAATTCAGAGACCTAGAAGAGAACCAAACCTGAGATTGAACCATGATATTAGGAAATTATCAGGGATAACTTGGACCCGCATATCCAAGTATAGACATCAATGAACCAAACTACAAAAAGAGTATCTAAATATGTGAGATAGGCTACACCATAATTAGAAATGGTTGAATAAGCTGAGAATGATGATTCTTTTCAATGAGTTTTTCTTGTTTGAAAATTATTAATATTATTTTTATTAACAATTAACTATTAAGAACTACCTGATGACAAAATACCCCCTGCAGGAGCTATTGTGGTTTTAGATATTTTGCTTTAGGGAGTGAAATTACCACCAATTCTAGTTACCTGAATCATCAAGGGTCAATAGTGAGAGAGTAGAGCAATATGAGATAGTCAGATGACGACACCAATATCCAATACTGAAACAAAAAATAAAAGAAGATAAATGTACTGAACTATGAATATGAGTATTAAATCTTAAGCCCATTCCGGAAAAAGGTTATTGCGCCATCAATATGTACCACCTTTAAAAAAGAAGGCTGAATCCTTGACAAGAAATCAGGCAAGGAGAATCAGAAAATCTTTTGCGAAAATGCGACTAAGATTGGAGAGCAGAATGTACTACCGTCCTCTAAATGCACTTCTGGACAGCCTTATGGTAGCAACAATAGATAGAGACAAATCAACGGGAATGTCTTAAATGACAAAGAGGGTTTAATTTAATTTACAATAAGGGATCCTAGTTCATTATGAAGCTAAAGACAAATGAAACAAAATAATAATCGGAAAAAATAATAAGGCAGGAAAGAACACACCATCTTCACAGACATCCCAGCAGCACTAAAGATACTCGATCCAACAGAGGTCATTTTTAAACTATTGTGGGATTGTGTATGTGTGTCCTAAATACATTGGGAGAACGAGCAATAATATGTTAATCTGGATACCGAGGATCTGGAAAAGAGCAACAAAACATCAGATGAAATAGCCAAATGGGGCCTGTCAATGTATTCATAGGCCCAGAACAATTCTTCGGCACTGCAAAAGCAGTCACAAGAATGACTACAAAACAGTAGGTCCAACAAATGTCCAGGATGGTAGAAAAAATCACTAGGCCACAGACAGGCAAAACAGTTCATAGTAGAACATTCACCAAAACTTACAGCAGAACTGATAAGAAAAAAACAGAAAGACTGTCAAACAGTAGTGGATCTTCTAACAGGGCATTGCAAGCATAATAGGCATCTAAAAATGATGGGATTAAAGAAAGCCATATTGATATTGCAGCAACACTTGACTGTAGCCAACTTTTTGACGGTTCGCTCTAGTATATAAACATCTAAAGTTCTATGTGCAGATTTTATCAGTCAGAACAAGAAAGAACAGAGCACATTTTATGTCAGTGCGACAGCCTGGCAAATGTGTAGTTTGTTGTATTAGAAAATGATAAGCCATTAACAAAGAGATATATGGAAGGGGTTCATTCTTCAAGTTATTTGACATTTTGAAAGCGATAGCATTGGAGATTGCAACTTCTTTTGGAAATATCACTACTGTAACGACACATAAATTATTTATCAATTCTTGAGTTTAGATCCACTCAAAAACTACAATGTCTAAATGAAAATAAATAAAATGTCCTAATTCAATATTTATAATATTTGATAATTTTAATCTATCAAAATTATACGTTGTAAACAGACTCAGCGACGAATCATGGGAACTGGGCATATGTGCAAAACCCCGGCACAAACTTATTTATTGTGACGCTGAATAATTGATGGTCTCATTTCGTTGCGGAGGCAAACCGTTCGGCTAAAAAGAGGCCTAATTATTTTCAAAATTTAGATTTATGTACCCCCCGCACGGCGGACAACTTAATAGTGGCGGAGCCCCGGCCGGCAGGGCCGTAATAACACTTTAAGTATGTTTATGTTACCTGTAATTCTATCTGACCATTACATCGATATGTTCGCTTCGTACCATCGTACCAGATAAGATCGGAAAATAAACGGTTTTTCGTTTGGACTTGGAGTCGAATCTTGTTTTTATTTTTGAGCAGCTAGAGTAAACACGTATCGAAAAAAGGGGTCCGTTAGATTCATAAATTATGTGCCATGAATAATGAATATCTATGAAGCATGTGTTTAAAGTAGTTAAAATATAAAAAAGTTTACTCTCTTTTTTCAGACGTTTTTTCAGACGTCACTTCTTGTGAACCTGATCGTATCGACGTAGGTACCTTACTTTTCATAGTTTTCAAATTTGCTGTTTCGAATATTCCTGTAATCCATTGTATTGTATTTGATTGTATCTCATTGTTTGAGAGTAAGAAACCAACATATCTACTATATTAATTTGAAAAATGTAGATAATACATATAATAAATAGAAATATGAAATCTTGGGCGTCGTCTATCTCTAGAAAAAATCACATCTAGGCAATCCTCTCGTAACTGTAACTTACTTAGAAATGTGATAGAGAGAGTTTTGTAGGTACAATTAGAACGATTACTTTTCCGAAACTATAGAATTTGCGAACGACAAATCAAATACTATGGGGAAGCATCATTAGAAGTAGTAAATGAACACAGCTATACACAGACCAATTGACACAGTTTTCAATTAGTCATGTATGTTCATTTACTACTTCCAGCTGTCAGAGCTGTGAAATCCACAGATTTAACAAGAATTTATAAGAAAGCTATTTGCAGATAGATAAATATATTCATGGAACTCATGCTCAAAATAATAAAGGAGGATCACACAAGAGATAGAGTTGATAAAACAGAAGGCCTAAGTATCAGACATTATGTATGGAGTTAATTTCTTCAAATGGTAATGAGTAAGTTATCTAGACAGAATCATGAATAATAACAACACTAAACAAAACATGAATAACTAAAGATACATAGTGGAATCCGAGATGTATAAAAGACCAGGATGAATTATATCCTAAAATTGCATTATGATATATATGATATGATAATCATGTCCTAAAATTGCATTAGCAACTAGAAATATTTACTATTCTATTATATAATTATAATTACTTATTATATTATATTATAATTATAACAAGTACTAACCACAACACTACAACATAAAAAAACTATACACATATAAACTAAAATTCGTAAAATAAATGGCAAATAATAATTATTATTTTTACACACACCACTGGCACTAGCAGTAGATTGTGTTTGTCTCCGAATATATGCCCCGGCCCGTCCACAATTCAATCTCAGCATCTTTTATCTTCGTCTCTTCAACGCCAACGGAGCCGATCTCGCCTATCTCTTTCTCACAGGATTGACTGTTGGATGAACCGGGAATCTTGATAGAAACTGCAGACCTGCCGCGTCTTTTGCGTGTTTTTAATGGACACAAATCGAAAAAATCGCTTAAAACGGTAAAATCGCAAAAAGCGCTTGAGACGCAAAAAACGCAAAACGCTAAAAACGCTTTCTGTGTGGCCGTGGGCTTAGTGTTTTTAACATATATAGCCATGGCGCTCTAGATTGAATTTTAAAATAAGATTTTTTATTTAGCGAGAATGTCAAAAGTTGACATATGATATGTCATTCTATTCAGAATGTCATTTTCTATCGAATAAAGTAAAAAAATACTTTTAAACACATTTAAAAATCAAAAGTCGTAGTCATTTCCAGTGAAACAGGAAATGACCAAAAACAATTGAATACGTCAATCAATCTTAATTAGTGTCATATACTAACATGCCAAATCCCGTTTTATTATTTGAAGAAATAAAAAAGTTATAGGGGTGAGCCACTTGAGACACACCCGGTATATGTAGAATTTGAGGTATCACGGTAACTAACAAATACCTCAACAAATTTGAGGTATCACCGTATCACCGTGGATGGAGATGCATTTGATGACAATAATGATTAAATATTTTCAATAGAATATCGGAAGAAACTATCATTATTGTATGATTTCTTGTAATAAACGAATACTATAATATCAATAAAGTTGATGGCGAAAATAACAGCTTTAAAATTTAATAGTAACACCTTATAAAGAGAAAAATGTAAAAATAATGATACGGGCATTTATTTCAAAATATCTGTTCAGATAGGGATAGGATATCAAATTAGGATATATTTTTTTGTTTCATTTCTTTGACCTGTATACTATATATTTTTTGTTTTTACTCTTGGCTTTAGGTCGTTGGGGTTTCTAGAAAGATGTTTCTAGATTTTGTTCATTATTTTATTTTATGACGACGTTTCGACAGTATATGTCTTTTTCAAGCCTCTTTAAGTACATAAAAAACAGTCAGTTAAAATCAATAAGATAAAATGTCAAAATAAAAGGTCTCACCTTGAACGTAGATTCATACAGAGTTAAAAATTGTTAAAACTGGACAAAACACAATAACACATATTAACTATTATTTTAATTGTTTTGGACATCACACTTCAGTATAGAGCACGTATGTATTTCCTATCAGACCGTTCTGTATAAAACACATTTATCATTTCAATACCCGATGTCTACTGTTTATAGTGCGTTAGAGGATCGACAGATATATTTTGTTTAGATTTTTTAGGTTTTTTTTATCATTTACCGCGTTTTAGTTTTTTTGTATCTCCACCATTTCATAAAATTCTCTCTTTTTTTGGTGATTTTCTGTTTTTAAAATTTTAGTTTTATTAAAATCGAATGTATCCCAAGTAGCATTTGGACGTTATCTAACGTCGGGTATACGTCGCGTTCAATAAACCCGACGTCGGGTACCAACGTCTGTTCGACCGCCTGACGACCCTTATTTGCACCTAAATGGAGAATACAGATTCGGGTCGCCTCGACGTCGGTATCTGACCTAATAGGGAATGTAATCCTACCAATTACCAACGTCATATTACGTTGGATTTTAGTCACTTAAAATTCGTCGCTAAGCACTTACGTTTGGTTTCATATTCGCTACCAAGAATACATAAGAACCCAACCAAACTACCTAATTACAAATGGATTCATAATCACTCCTCGAATATAACTATAAGTGCCTATCTAATTTCATATTATAATAATTCTGAATCATTAATCCAGACATCAGTTTTGTCAACGGAAGTCACTTTTTTTATATATCTGATTAAAATACTCCGGAAAAACAACGAGCGCCTTCAAAATTAGGTAGATTTATGAAATAAAAATATCTATAAAAAAGTATTTCGCAAAATATTTTTTTAATGTTCTAGCTGGTTTAATCATAAAACTGTACTGTGGTTCCCCCCAAACTCAACCTTATCAATATTATTCTACTAGAAATCGAAATGTGAATATAAATTTTAAAAACATAAAACGATTTTAAAATGGCTGACAATCTGATACTTGTTAAGAATGGCGGATTTTTGTGTCCGACTTAATATGAACTACCAATATACCAATTCCGACCGGGTCTCCAACATTAGTCGTCTCACACGACCGAAGTCATCAAACCGGACAACCGGCAATCGTATTATGACGTATATTTTCCAACGTACGCCACGTAACCTCACTTTGCGTATCAGTGATTTGTGGATTTGTGCAACTATATTTTAGTTTTTGTTTTCTCCTTAAAAAAATGAGCAGCCACTAAGCTTAGCCTCACATGTGGGAGGAGGATGGGGTCTGCTGGTTTCCTAAGCTAAAAAATTAAATTAAGATGCACCAGTGTAATGCAGCATCTCTTCCGGATAAAAAGCATTTATGGGTGGAGGCAAGACATCACTACTACTATTATTATTTTGCAAAAGCCTCGACCTCTTTCTGTAAAATGTAGATGAATGTCTAAATGCCTTTTTAGTGTTTTTTTAGACATAATAAAAAAATTAAGTATGTTTACAAATACTTTTTATTAGGTTATATTGATGATGTTCATTAGGTCGCAAATGCTACTTAATGGGTTGTATTTACGGACGTAAATAGAGATACGTAAATTAGGTTATAAATATGAACATAAAATACAACAAAATATAATTGGACTTTACTTTAGGGATTATCAGTGAGACGTATCCTATTCCGGACAACGGGTAGACGTCGGGCTGGTTCAAGTATGTACGTCGTGCAAACCAACGTGGGAACGACGTTGGGAAATTAATAAAATGGTACGTTGTTATTTTGTACGTCGACAGATCGTTGGATTTACCGACTCGGATCCAACGACGTCGCTTTTAATAAGAAAGCGACGTCACAGGTCGTATCACGAGCACCCGACCTAAATTTGCACAAAGTCTGACGTCGCTTCAGGTCAGATTTAGTTCGAAGTCAGATAGATGCTACTTGGGATGTTGACACATGATTTTACATTTAGCGGTTACATTTTTTTATCATACTTGAGCCCTTTCAGTCTATTTTCTAACCATTGAGAAGTTTGTCCATTGAGAAGTTTGTCTAATCCTTTACAAGGGTTACACAAAAAGTATAATATAACAATTTGTCATAAAGCACATAACTTGTTAGCTAATAATTTTTCTAAACTAAAATCTGTAACACCGTTAAACAAACGAAGCTACGTTATATATGAAATTCCATGTTTGATCCATTGATCTTTTATATCTTATAATTTCCGAGACCTCAATGGACATACTCAAATTTGGGACACCCTGTACAAATACTCGTTTAAATTTAAAATCACGTTCTTAAAAATCAAACTAGACTGGGAGTCCTGTACTCGTAAAACACAACACGGTAGCACATAACATGGAGAGGAATCGTAATAATATTTCGCAAAGCAAACGTCTCGGTCGTACAGTCGGAAGAGAACCCTTAATTCTATTTACCCCGCGTCGCTATCACAACGACATACATAAAGCGTCGTATCCCATAGCGAGACATATTTACAATTATAATGGCCGGCGAATCTCGAACTATCTGACCACATGTGGGTATTTAATAACGCAAACGTCAAACGCAAACGGTGGAAGGGCCCGAGGCCGCGCTCGCAGCCCGCAATTTGGACCGTATGCCATCGAACTTGGGCCGGGAATTCGTGTTCTTTGGATAATCTATTGCCGTTTGTTAGCTTTGAGAAGGCAAATTCCGGTATTAGTGGCGATCTATATTTGCCTTCGCTTCTTTTTTGGTTTGCCGAGAATATTGCCTTGTTATACTGTATCGAGATTAATATAAAAATACAAGGTAGATTATTGGCATTCGAAAGTTATAAAATTCGGTGTAATTACTGACATTTTTATTTGAAATGTAAATACATATATCAAAAAGATAAAGTTCTATCATGAACCTGAAAGCGCATGCATAAATTTACAGGCACCTTCCAGTACTTCATCTAGATAATATTAAACTTAGTAACTCGATTCAGACCTAATTGAGTACTTGGAACTCACAATTCTGAGGTAATAATAGGTGGTTGAAGCATAGATTTTTTTTTTTCATTAATTCGTCACCCTAGAATTAGGTTGTTCTATATCCACTTTTGGGGTAAAATGAGTTACATACACCATTTTTTTATGCCGAATTAGCTTGTTCTATTTCCACAAAAACAATATAGCCAAATTCACAAATAAAGAAACTATATCCTTATTAATTTGAAAGTCGCGAAACCATATAATGGCCTACATCCAAAAATCACTATTTAAGGCTACAGTAAAAAAAATTGAATTATTTTGTTCTTTATCCTAAGAAGTGGATATGGAACGAAAATACCAGTTAAAAAAATCTGTTACTATGCATAAAAATTAGATTGTACTATATCCATTTATTCTCGATCTCTTTCTCTCTAACATACAATGTATGTATCTGTTCTTATTTAAATTTAAGGCTTTTGTTTTAAGCGGGTGAAATTGCACCACTAAACGTTCGTTTGTCAAATAGGCGGTAAATCGGTTCGTTTGAAAAGCACTGATTGCCTGATTTGTTAGCAAATTCGAATGTTTCACACTTTACAATTTCGTGAAACCACCTGCTTCAACTCAATTGACTGCTCAATGTTTCGTTTGAAAAGCACTGATTGCCTGATTTGTTAGCAAATTTGAATATTTCACACTTTGGAATTTCGTGAAGCTGCTTCAACTCAATTGACTACTCAATCGTTCGTTTGAAAAGCACTAATTGCCTGATTTGTTAGCAAATTCGAATGTTTCACACTTTGGAATTTCGTGAAGCTGCTTCAACTCAATTGACTGCTCAATCGTTCTTTGAAAAGCACTAATTGCCTGATTTGTTAGCAAATTCGAATGTTTCACATTTTGCAATTTCGTGAAACCAGCTGATTCAACTCAATTGACTGCTCAATCGTTCGTTTGTAAAACACTGATTGCCTGATTTGTTAGCAAATTCGAATGTTTCACACTTTGGAATTTCATGAAGCTGCTTCAACTCAATTGACTACTCAATCGTTCGTTTGAAAAGCACTAATTGCCTGATTTGTTAGCAAATTCGAATGTTTCACACTTTGGAATTTCGTTAAGCTGCTTCAACTCAATTGACTGCTCAATCGTTCTTTGAAAAGCACTAATTGCCTGATTTGTTGGCAAATTCAGATGTTTCACATTTTGCAATTTCGTGAAACCAGCTGATTCAACTCAATTGACTGCTCAATCGTTCGTTTGTAAAACACTGATTGCCTGATTTGTTAGCAAATTCGAATGTTTCACACTTTGGAATTTCGCGAAACCAGCTGCTTCAACTCAATTGACTGCTCAATCGTTCGTTTGTAAAGCACTGATTGCCTGATTTGTTAGCAAATTCGAATGTTTCAAACTTTGGTATTTCGTGAAGCTGCTTCAACTCAATTGACTACTCAATCGTTCGTTTGAAAAGCACTAATTGCTTGATTTATTAGCAAATTCGTATGTTTCACACTTTGGTATTTCGTGAAGCTGCTTCAACTCAATTGACTACTCAATCGTTCGTTTGAAAAGCACTAATTGCCTGATTTGTTAGCAAATTCGAATGTTTCACATTTTGCAATTTCGTGAAACCAGCTGATTCAACTCAATTGACTGCTCAATCGTTCGTTTGTAAAACACTGATTGCCTGATTTGTTAGCAAATTCGAATGTTTCACACTTTGGAATTTCGCGAAACCAGCTGCTTCAACTCAATTGACTGCTCAATCGTTCGTTTGTAAAGCACTGATTGCCTGATTTGTTAGCAAATTCGAATGTTTCACACTTTGGTATTTCGTGAAGCTGCTTCAACTCAATTGACTACTCAATCGTTCGTTTGAAAAGCACTAATTGCTTGATTTATTAGCAAATTCGAATGTTTCACACTTTGGTATTTCGTGAAGCTGCTTCAACTCAATTGACTACTGAATCGTTCGTTTGAAAAGCACTAATTGCCTGATTTGTTAGCAAATTCGAATGTTTCACACTTTGGTATTTCGTGAAGCTGCTTCAACACAATTGACTACTCAATCGTTCGTTTGAAAAGCACTAATTGCCTGATTTATTAGCAAATTCGAATGTTTCACACTTTGGAATTTCGTGAAACCAACTGCTTGAACGTAATTGAATGCTTAATCGTTCGTTTGAAAAGCACTGATTGCCTGATTTGTTAGCAAATTCGAATGTTTCACACTTTGGAATTTTGTGAAACCAGCTGCTTCAACTCAGTTGACTGCTCAATCGATCTCTAATACTATCAATACTAGAGATAGCTGAAAAAACATTTAAATAATCCAATGAAAGTTAAAAATCAGATTTAAAATCTGAATAACTTAACACTATACATACCAAACAAATAGGCGGAAAAATGATAGTTTTTAGTAAACAATGCAAACGAATAATTACTACTATTGTATTTTAGGTTATTATTTTTTTATGTTGTTTTTAGTTAATGTCTTAATGTCTCCACTTCAGATATTTTGTGTTGAAATAATATTTTGAAATACTAAAATCAGCTTAAAATGAGTATTATATTATTCTATATCCCCTTATTTTGTTCTATATCCCTAAAATCGGCTCAATGCAGAGCTAATAGACTTTGTTCTATATCCAAATCTAAAATCACTAATATCTTTTAAATAAAGCTTCTAAAAGTAAAATAAATACATATGTTTGATAGGTTTTTATATTATATTTAATTTATATGTTTAATAGAACCATTTTGGTATATAGTTTTCACGGATATCCAGTTTAAACTTTAAACCTTGTTTTCTCAGTTTCATCGAAATGGTCTATAGAACAATCTTATTCTAGGGTGACGAATTGTATTTCAAATCATCCCAGAAACACTTCAACTCATTTCTTATCTGGAGTTAAGGCTTAAACGTGTGTTTCTTTGAATGTGGTAGACAATGATTCATTATTGGAACTAAAATAATTTCGGACTTATTATCTTTATTTATTTTAACTTACACAAGAGGTGTCTGACAGTTTTCAGGTGTGAACTAGAAAACTGAGGCAGAACATTCACCCGTAAAATAATTGGGTACAGTCAAGCGTGAGATTCTCCGGGAATACCCGCATTGGTACGATTTATAAGCAGTTGCCATATTGTGGAAATGTCCAATATGTCCATACTTGGATGGCTAAAGATATTATTATGGCTAGATATAAATAGCTTCTATAAATGTACGCTTTTTATAATGAAGTTCCTTGTGAACAAACCGGGCTTCCAACTATTTTGTGTTGTGGTGCTTGGACCACACGTGGTTACCACACCAAATACAGATTTTTTTCACCCCTTTGCATAACGTAGTTTTATAAAGGTACGGACGGAAATCTATTACTCTCCAAACCAGTTAAATTGTATGTAGGTGGCGCCCTCTACAATTAGGAGTCATATTGACATCAAAATCAAATTTATCATGTCGAAAAACTCCCAGACACTTTCACCTAAATCTTGATGTTACTTCATAAATTATTTGGAAAATACCGAAATAAAAATGAAACCTCTACACCTTGACCTCTACACCTCGATCTCCGAAACTAAGCATTTTAGGGTATACAGGGTGTCCCAGGCTGAGCGTGCATTAGAAGTTTCTAGAGAACTACAATGTCTAGCTCGGAGATTTTTTGCAAATTATGGTTTCACAACGAGATCTATCGATTAAAAATATTTTCAATATGGCGTCACTTCCGTAAATACCGGAAGTTGACATCAACTTTCTTATTTTAAAGGGGTGTCCCGAGGGGTGTCCCCATTTTTTATTACATACTTAAATTCTCTGTAAAATTTTATGAATTTTGATATTAAACACTCTATATCTAACATTGACCGTTCTTGAGAAAAAAAATGTTTAAAAAAAATATGTGTTTAGCCTAAACGTCAAATCTAGTGATTACCACAGCCATTGTGCCATAAAAAGATAACATATGGCTATCTGTTTCAAAGATGAAATTGTTCGAATGTCATATAATAATGGCCGCAGCTGGCATAGAATTGAGGGATTAAAAAACTATCATAAATAATTTTTTTCAAACGGAAACCCACTTTTTTTGTTTCACTAGTGAAAAGGCTTTTAAATTCTTTACTTTTTGACTATACATGTTCCTATACCTAAAATAAATCGTTTTTAAGTTATTTAAGATTTAGTTTTTAGTATATTTTTATCATTTTAACCAGTAGCCTATGACTTTAAACATCAAGTCAAGTACTGTAAAACAAATGATCTGGCCATGTCATATTGTGACGCTTTGTTCAAAAAGCGGCATGATTTCCGAGCCAACTTTGCGCTGTTTTTTTTTCAATCATACGGAATATTATTAATAATATCAACTATTAACAACAAGATATTGTTTAAGAATTTAGAATAAAATATTGTAGTTATTGTTGTAGAAATAAAACTCCTCAGACAAGGTTCTACCTTAAGAGGATATTATGTTTATTCACTATTTTGTATTCGTAAGTTATGTATAAGTCTTGTATATACTTTGCAATTGGATCAGTTTGAATAAACATTATTTATTATTTTTATATTATTATTATTAGATATCACTAAAGAGCGAAAATAAGAGATATATTTTTATAAATACAATTTTTAAACTCTTAAGGGGGCGGGCAGTATTTATAATATAGAAAATACAAATAATTGGTTTTCTGACAGATGGAATGAAATTGTTTGACCGTTTGACACTTAATGTCAAAAGAAGCTAAATAAAATCAAGAAAAATATACGTTTTCAAATTAAATTTCAACTTAAAAACGATTTATTTTAGGTATAGGAACATGTATAGCTAAAAAGTAACGAATTGAAAAACCTTGTTATAAGTAAAGTAAAAAAGGTGCGTTTCCATTTGAAAAAAATTATTTATGATAATTTTTTAATTGCTCAACTCCATGACAGCTACCGCCATTATTATATGACATTTGAACAATTTAATGATTGAAATAGAAAGCCACATGTCTTCTCTTTATGTCACAGTGACTGTGGTAATCACTAAATTTGACTTTTAGACTATACAAATTTTTTTGACAGGTAATTTTTTTCTTCCAAAAATTTTAAATATTTTTTCTCTCAAAAACGGTTAATATTAGATATAGAGTGTTTAACATTAAGATTCATAGAATTTTACAGAGAATTTAAGTATTTAATAAAAAATAGGGGCACCCATTTAGAATAAGAAAGTTGCTGTCAACTTCCGGTATTTCCGGAAATGTCGCCATATTGAAAATATTTTTAATCGATAGATCTCGTTGTAAAACAATAATGTGCAAAAAATCTCCGATCTAGATATTGTGGTTCTCTAGAAACTTCTAATGCACGCTCAGCCTGGGACACCCTGTATATTTATACAAACTTTTTTGCTGCCGATATTTCCGGAATACAGTTCGGACCACCCTGTATATACACTATCAAATATATAATATTAACAATAATATAATATAATACAATCAAATATAATATAATATACCACACTATCAAATTTTTTTGTCAATGATCTTTTATAAAAGATATTTGATGAGAATTTTGACAGTGTTAATATACAATATTTTATAAAATCACATATATTACACTATCAATTTTTTTTTACAAAATAAAATCTTTGACAAAGAAATTTGATAGTGTAATACTGGCCTAACACTGTCAAATTTTTCATCAAATATCTTTTATAAAAGATCTTTTTTCAAAGAAATTTGATACTGGCAATTGACAAACTGGAAATTTGAATACTGGCAAGACAAAGAAAATTTAATTGATACTTGTATGCTTTACAGGTTTCTCTATTCTAGTTTTTTGACATTGTCATAAAATATTCTTTAAGACAGAAAAAATTATATTTCTAAAAATCTAAGTTTCTGGAAGATATTTGCTCTCATTAATACGAATACACGTGGAGTTGAGCAGTGGCGTAACTATCGATGTACCGTGTGTGCGAAGCACACGGGCCCTCGGAGGGCCCGGGCCGCATTCCCATATCTATCACATGCTATCGCGAATCAAGCGGAATCGGCCGATCCCGAACTAAGTTTTTATCTATGTCTTCTTAACTATTTACATAACTAGCACACGCTATCGCTATCGCGAAAATAACTTATTACTTTACACTTGTTCTTGTGCAATTTTGTAGCTGTATTTTCCTTTTTATTTTGCAAAATAAAATAACTGGAAATATGTGATTTTTCATTAGAGCATTAAATTTGACAAAAAAGGAAATTTGCTGTATTGTCACTGAATTTCTGTACCATCGAAAAGAAATAGAACTAAGCTAGTTGTAGCATCAAAAAGAGCATGAAAAATTATATTGGCCAAACTAGTTAACTCAAAATCACAAAAACTGTAGTTACCTAATTGGCTGTATTAAGGGGACGACGCTAAGGCAGCTGAATTACGAGAGAACGAGTTATCGAGATCCGAAACTGCCACTTTTTTGGCAATTATTTCAATAGAATATGATACAATAGACATTGGTGATATTGTGTCAACTTTCGCCCAAGCTAAAGCAAGGAAAAAAGAATTTTAACATGTTCATGTTTATTACATGTTATTTACATTGTTTATTTTAATTTAGTTAGTTTTGTTGTTGTTTTTTGTTTTGTTTTTATTTATTTTTTTATTTATTTGGTATTTTATATGTTTTGGGTCACATATTCTGTGTTGTAGTAATAAATAATACTATATAAAAATTAATTTGATAATGTTATTTCTAACCTATAATATGAGTGCATATTATTCAGATTAGTATATAAGTATTGAAATATGAGGTGTAATAGGGGGCCCGGTAAAATTTTTGCACACAGGCCCGTGAGTCTGTTGTTACGCCACTGGAGTTAAGAGACGCAAAGAATAAGAAAACATTTCCCTAGAAACTAATTATAATAATGCGTGTCATTCAAGATTCAACCTGAAACCATACACGTAACAATAGCCTCGTTCGATTTTCACTGGCGATGAAGCAATAAGTAAAAAAACGTGTGTCCGTCATTTATTGAACAACAGAGTAGTACTCTTCGAACAAAAAGAAATAAAACGAACAAGCGATACGCATCGCCCTCAGCGCGGTTTATAGACTTAAACTAATTTCATTTTGAAGTAACTGCCGGTCGCAGTAAAGGCCCCAGTAATTTGTTGAATCAAGATAGACGTAAGCACTTGCTTCTAATTGTTACAAAAGGTGTTCTCACGAGTCAATTATGAGAAATTAACTAGGCTGTAGATGGATGAAAGAAACGTAGGTAAGGTGTAAAAAGTTTATTTTTTAGTCGAGAAGTACCTACCGTATTATTAATTGGACATGGATGTACTAAGTTAACTGCTTTTTTTCAGTATCATTTCAGTTCATTCCTATTTAATAGCGAATCTTTTCATTTTTTATCTTGTATAATCTGAATATTCTAGCAGACCTTCTCAAACGAACTATTTCTGTTACAATTTGTTTCACTTTCCTTCATGATTTTCTGTTACAAATATTTACTAAAGAAAAATTAATTTTTTATTAACGACAGGCACTTCTAGGAGTAGTTACAGACTTAATAACAGTTTTAGCCTGATCTTTACCTTGTTTTATTTTTCTTCGTTTGCCCTTCGGTTGCCTTCATAACTCTCGTGCCCCAGCACCCAGGGTAACGTAACATTGCTACGCTTAACCAATGTATTTAGATGAACACAACCCCACACTAGTCTAAAACTGACCTCTGTGGAAACAAGTGCTGTCAGGCACTGCTTAAGGCTCTACATAGTTAAATATTGTGCTTCTTTTACCTGACATCACTTCCGGCTCCTTCCTACTGATGTAGAAAACCCATCTCTCTGTACTGAGAGAGAAGGCAACGGCCTAGCTACGTTGAAACACCGATTCCCATTAGAACACCGAAGTTAAGCGACTTAAGGCGATACTGGTGGATGGACGGGTGACCGGTTCGAAACTCCGTATCGTGCTGTTGTCCAAGGGAAAAGTGTAAAATCTATTGATACACACTGCTCATTCACGCCGGTTCGAGGCCGGATGAGATCGGATATCTCGTGAGTAAGAGTTGATTTAGACACTTCCTAAGTCGGTAGGCCATTGACCATGATATGGCCGAGGACCGCGGTTCGGATTCCGTGTAAACAAAGTGGGTCCCGTCCAGATTAGCCCTGGCAGCAAAAAGGAGACGTTAACTGAAATCTTTACTTTACTCTCTGTACTGAATATGAATTATTTTGAACATTACTATACATGTTTTAATTTGTAAGTGTATTAATCTGGTATAATCAAATTTATTATTCTGATTTTGTAGAAAACGCTAATTTTGATATTGATAACATCTTACCGAAAAGTTGTGTATGGTGAAATGAATAAAGACAAAAAAGTCTGAAATTCTTTTAGTTGCAATACTAGATTTTCCAGATACCAGATTCAAAGAAACTCTTTATTGGATTGGTCGTTGCATCTATTTGATTGATACTATTCTTAAATTCATATTCCTTGCTCTTCGTAGATTCATTTTGTCGTTCCGCCAGTAGTACCAAAGATTTTTTTCTTGCCCTAACCGAACTGTATATCATATGACTAGACGTTTCGCTCGAAGGCCGTGCACCTATACAGAATTATCGCTTCGCTTTAAAACCCGTAAAAAGAACCGATGTCAATTAATTGTTACAAGGTTGCCAGCGCAGGTACACGGCAATGAATTAATAGCTGTCGTGTCGGTGATGTTTTAAATTCTCATGCTTTTTGCTTGATTGAAAACACGAATTTGTCTCTCATATTTTTCAGTAGGTATTTTTTTATAAATCGTAAATTATAATGTAGTTATTAGCGTTGACATATATAATGGTTAGTTTTCTATTCAGTTGTTTTCTCGAAGGAAGAATATATAAATATTTTATGGGGCATTTTGATTATTGAATTTATGAAAAAAATTACACAAAATAGCTCTGATTAACTGTCTGCAAACATGCAAACATCTGAAAAAAATTCCAAGCAACTAAAATATATTATTTACTTACTTCTTACTATGAGAAACAGGAAATAACTCATCTGATAGTCAAGCAGCGCTAAAAGCGACCAACTCAGTAACCATCAATTCGAAGTTGGTCCAAGAGCACCTAGAGAAGCTGAACAAATTAGGCAAACGATCTAGCTAGAACACCAACAACCTTGGTAACTTTTCTGGATTGGGTCCTTTTAAACTGGATGGCATGTGTCCATCGGCAGTTACCATTAACTGAAGAAGTATGATTCTTCGGTTGTGGGGTATCAATTCATTATTAAATGACATTATTATCATCAAAAGAATATATTAAAACCGAATTATAACGAGAAAACTTTCCTACACTGGGTCCTTTTGAACTGGATGGCATGTGTCCGCATGTGTCAGCAGTTACCATTAGCTGAAGAAGTATGATTCTTCGGTTGTGGGATATAAATTCATTATTAAATGACATTATTATCATCAAAAGAATATATTAAAACCGAATTATAACGAGTAAACTTTTCTGGACTGGGTCCTTTTAAACTGGATGGCATGTGTGCATCAGCAGTTACCATTAGCTGAAGAAGTATGATTCTTCGGTTGTGGGGTATCAATTCATTATTAAATGACATTATTATCATCAAAAGAATATTTTAAAACCGAATTATAACGAGAAAACTTTCCTAGACTGGGTCGTTTTGAACTGGATGGCATGTGTCCATCAGCAGTTACCATTAGCTGAAGAAGTATGATTCTCCGGTTGTGGGGTATAAATTCATTATTAAATGACATTATTATCATCAAAAGAATATATTAAAACCGAATTATAACGAGAAAATTTTCTGGATTGGGTCCTTTTAAACTGGTTGGCATGTGTCCATCAGCAGTTACCATTAGCTGAAGAAGTATGATTCTTCGGTTGTGGGGTATAAATTCATTATTAAATGACATTATTATCATCAAAAGAATATATTAAAACCGAATTATAACGAGAAAACTTTTCCAGATTGGGTCCTTTTAAACTGGATGGCATGTGTCCATCAGCAGTTACCATTAGCTGAAGAAGTATGATTCTTCGGTTGTGGGGTATAAATTCATTATTAAATGACATTATTATCATCAAAAGAATATATTAAAACCGAATTATAACGAGAAAACTTGCCTAGACTGGATCCTTTTGAACTGAATGGCATGTGTCCATCAGCAGTTACCATTAGCTGAAGAAGTATGATTCTTCGGTTGTGGGGTATCAATTCATTATTAAATGACATTATTATCATCAAAAGAATATATTAAAACCTAATTATAACGAGAAAACTTTCCTAAACTGGGTCATTTTGAACTGGATGGCATGTGTCCGCATGTGTCAGCAGTTACCATTAGCTGAAGAAGTATGATTCTTTGGTTGTGGGATATAAATTCATTATTAAATGACATTATTATCATCAAAAGAATATATTAAAACCGAATTATAACGAGAAAACTTGCCTAGACTGGGTCCTTTTGAACTGGATGGCATGTGTCCATCAGCAGTTACCATTAGCTGAAGAAGTATGATTCTTCGGTTGTGGGGTTTTTCATCATTCATTATTAAATGACATTATTATCATCAAAAGAATATATTAAAACCTAATTATAACGAGAAAACTTTCCCTAGACTACAGGTCGTTTTGAACTGGATGGCATGTGTCCATCAGCAGTTACCATTAGCTGAAGAAGTATGATTCTCCGGTTTGGCCAAGGAGTATAGGGTATTATTAAATGACATTATTATCATCAAAAGAATATGTTAAAACCGAATTATAACGAGAAAATTTTCTGGATTGGGTCACTTTTAAACTGGTTGGCATGTGTCCATCAGCAGTTACCATTAGCTGAAGAAGTATGATTCTTCGGTTGTGGAATTATCAATTCCATTATTAAATGACATTATTATCATCAAAGAATATATTAAAACCGAATTATAACGAGAAAACTTTTCCAGATTGGGTCCTTTTAAACTGGATGGCATGTGTCCATCAGCAGTTACCATTAGCTGAAGAAGTATGATTCTTCGATTTGTGGGTATAAATTCATTATTAAAATGACATTATCATCAAAGAATATGTTAAAACCGAATTATAACGAGAGAAACTTGCCCCTAGACTGGATCGCGCTGAATGGCATGTGTCCATCAGCAGTTACCATTAAGCTGAAGAAGTATGATTCAACAGTTTGACGGGTAATTCATTATTAAATGACATTATTATCATCAAAAGAATATATTAAAACCTAATTATAACTTGAAAACTTTCCTAAACTGGAATGCATTTTGAACTGGATGGCATGTGTCCGCATGTCATCAGCAGTTACCATTAGCTGAAGAAGTATGATTCTTGGATTGGAGGGTATAAATTCATTATTAAATGACATTATTATCGTCAAAACAATATATTAAAACTGAATTATAACGAGAAAACTGTCCTGGACTAGGTCCTTTTAAACTGGATGGCATGTGTCCATCGGCAGTTTACCATTAGCTGAAGAAGTATGATTCTTGGATTGGAGGGTATAAATTCATTATTAAATGACATTATTATCATCAAAAGAATATACTAAAACCGAATCATAACGAGAAAACTGCCCTGGACTGTGTTCTTTTGAAGTGGATGGCCTTTGTCCATCAGCAGTTTACCATTAGCTGAAGAAGTATGATTCTTGGATTGGAGGGTATAAATTCATTATTAAATGACATTATTATCATCAAAAGAATATATTAAAACCGAATTATAACGAGAAAAATTTCCTGCAGCGGATCCTTTTGAACTGGATGGCATGTGTCCATCAGCAGTTACCATTAGCTGAAGAAGTATGATTCTGCGGTTGTGGGGTTTTTCATCATTCATTATTAAATGACATTATTATCATCAAAAGAATATATTAAAACCTAATTATAACGAGAAAACTTTCCTAGACTGGGTCCTTTTGAACTGGATGGCTTGTGTCCATCAGCAGTTACCATTAGCTGAAGAAGTATGATTCTTCGGTTGTGGGGTATAAATTCATTATTAATGTCATTATCATCAAAAGAATATATTAAAACCGAATTATAGCGAGAAAACTTTTCCGGATTGGGTCCTTTTAAACTGGATGGCATGTGTCCATCAGCAGTTGCCATTAGCTGAAGAAGTATGATTCTTCGGTTGTGGGGTATCAATTCATTATTAAATGACATTATTATCATCAAAGGAATATATTAAAACTGAATTATAACGAGAAAACTTTCCTAGCCTGGGTCCTTTTGAACTGGATGGCATGTGTCCATCAGCAGTTACCATTAGCTGAAGAAGTATGATTCTTCGGTTGTGGGGTATAAATTCATTATTAAATGACATTATTGTCATCAAAAGAATATATTAAAACCGAATTATAAGGAGAAAACTTGCCTAGACTGGGTCCTTTTAAACTGGATGGCATGTGTCCATCAGCAGTTACCATTAGCTGAAGACGTATGATTCTTCGGTTGTGGGGTATCAATTCATTATTAAATGACACTATTATCATCAAAAGAATATATTAAAACTGAATTATAACTAGAAAACTTTCCTAGACTGGGTCCTTTTGAACTGGATGGCATGTGTCCATCAGCAGTTACCATTAGCTAAAGAAGTATGATTCTTCGGTTGTGGAGTATAAATTCATTACTACATGACATTATTATTATCAAAAGAATATATTAAAACCGGATTATAACGAGAAAACTTTCCTAGACTGGGTCCTTTTAAACTGGATGGTATGTGTCCATCAGCAGTTACCATTAGCTGAAGAAGTAAGATTCTTCGGTTGTGGGGTATCAATTCATTATTAAATGACATTATTATCATCAAAAGAATATATTAAAACCGAATTATAACGAGAAAACTTTCCTGGACTGGGTCCTTTTGAAGTGGATGGCATGTGTCCATCAGCAGTTACCAATAGCTGAAGAAGTATGATTCTTCGGTTGTGGGGTATAAATGCATTATTCAATAACATTATTACCATCAAAAGAATATATTAAAACCGAATTATAACGAGAAAACTTTCCTGGGTTGGGTCCTTTCGAACTGTATGGCATGTGTCCATCAGCAGTTATCAATAGCTGAAGAAGTATGATTCTTCGGTTGGGGGTATGAATTCATTATTAAATAACATTATTATCATCAAAAGAATATATTAAACCCGAATTATAACGAGAAAACCTTCCTGGACTGGATCCTTTTGAAGTGGATGGCATGTGTCCATCAGCAGTTACCAATAGCTGAAGAAGTATGATTCTTCGGTTGTGGGTTATAAATGCATTATTAAATGACACTAACCAGCCATCAAAAAGAATATATTAAAACTGAATTATAACTAGAAACTTTCCTAGACTGGGTCGCGCGAACTGGATGGCATGTGTCCATCGAGCAGTTATTAGCTAAAGAAGTATGATTCTTCGATTTGTGGAGTATAAATTCATTACTACATGACATTTATTATTATTATCAAAAAAGAAGGCTTCATATTAAAACCGGATTATAACAGAAAGCTTTCCCTAGACTGGGTCGCCTTTTAAACTGGATGGCATGTGTCCATCAGCAGTTACCATTAGCTGAAGAAGTATGATTCTTCGGTTGTGGGGTATCAATTCATTATTAAATGACATTATTATCATCAAAAGAATATATTAAAACCGAATTATAACGAGAAAACTTTCCTAGACTGGGTCCTTTTGAACTGGATGGCATGTGTCCATCAGCAGTTACCATTAGCTGAAGAAGTATGATTCTTCGGTTGTGGGGTATCAATTCATTATTAAATGACATTAATATTATCAAAAGAATATATTAAAACCGAATTATAACGAGAAACGTTTCCTAGACTGGGTCCTTTTGAACTGGATGGCATGTGTCCATCAGTAGTTACCATTAGCTGAAGAAGTATGATTCTTCGGTTGTGGGGTATCAATTCATTATTAAATGACATTAATATAATCAAAAGAATATATTAAAACCGAATTATAACGAGAAAACTTTTCTAGACTGGGTCCTTTTGAACTGGATGGCATGTGTCCATCAGTAGTTACCATTAGCTGAAGAAGTATGATTCTTCGGTTGTAAGGTATAAATTCATTATTAAATGACATTATTTTCATCAAATCACAACCAAACGATCTAGCTAGAAAAGGAGCGAACACTCCACTAACTGGACCAGAACCGTTCGGCTTTCCAAGTGGAAATCAACTAAAGGCGGAACTTAATAACCTGGGAGACTCCATCCGTAACCGGGGATAGGAATCCTTCAAGGATCTAATACACGCGAAGAAATCTCTCAGAACAACCAAGAAAAATAAGAGATTATGAAGATTTTCATTTATCAAGAATCAAGATTTTCCTTGATTTAAGTAAGAACAATGTTCGGATTGTCACGGGTTTTTTAACAGAACACTGTTTCCTCAACGAAGACTTCAGTAAAAGCCAATGTTGATCAGCTAAGAAACAACAGCAAATGCAGATTCTGTGGGGAAAATGGGGAAACACCAGAACACCTCATCACTGAGTTCGCCGAATAACCATTCGTGTCATAAACTTTGGTACGACTGATATCGGAACTAGCCTCTGTGAAGCCGTCTCAGATACTGGCTTTTGTCAAAGTCTCAAAACCCTGAGTCTGTATGATGAGTTATAACTCCTTATAACCCAAGAAAGGAGGACACATAAAAGATCTGTAAGGTATTATTATTAACTCTATATACATTCTAGTATTGGTTAAAAAGTTATACTTTCGTATTTATTCAAAATGTTGAAAATAATTCATATTCTACAAAAAAAATACATAATATTTAACTATCGCTAATCTAATGTTAACATTTCAAACCATAATTTTACATCTTTTTTGCTCACGACCTTTTTTGAATCTTAAATTCGAACTAACAGAGAAAGCAACTTGAAAAGTTCGGGCGTTTTTTTTGCGGGAAAACCTTTAGTACCGCTGCTTTTTTTCTTAGAAAGTTCTTTTCTGCGAAAACCTTTGGCTTAAAACTAATTATTTACTTTTAGGTATCTCCGCTCTCCTTTCACTCAATGGTTACCATAGAAAAACATGCTAATTTGAATCGTAGAATCATTGCTAGAAATGTTTATATAATTATTTTAGATTTTTTGTTCCTTGAAAAACCGGAAGGGTTTATTTATGTAAAATTTCTTATACTTTTGCAATTTTTTTTCTTTTGAAAAAAAATATTATCTTCTTAAAAAAGTCTAAAATTCAATATTTGAACTTTGTGAGACTTTAAGACTATGGAATTTTGATGATTAGTGAATCATTTTCGGAAATAAAAGATTTTGACTAGCGATAACTCCAAGACATTCAAAGTAACCAAAATTAAAACAAAAACACAGAATAACTAAAAAAGAGTTGAAAGCAAAGCAATCAAAACTCATTCTTGCATCTTCTTGTCGACTGGATAGTCAGTTGTCGGAAACGGCAAGAAGCTTGACATTTAATTAACATTTTTCAGTTTTTCTTTATAGACCAAACGTTAACTAAAATTCAATGTTTGTGAGACTTCAAACTAGAAGTATCTTAGAATTTTGATAATCTGTTAGCTACGAGAAAAGGATGGTACGGTAGTACTATGGCGGAAGCTTTGTAGTGTCCCCAGATTTAGCAATATTGAAAAGAAGAAGTAATATTTTTCTTTACAACAAGTCATTATTTATTTAGCGTATGGCTCTAGTACACATAAAATCACATGTTATTATCACAGCTGTAAATATACTAATAATAAGAATACGAACAAAAATTGGACATGTCAAACACAAAATGTAAAAAATGAAAATTTAAAATATAGTACAAAACAAACTTGTCACAAACAAACATCTAGTCTTTTTATATAATCAATCGCACGTGATGTCGCTTTCAGGAAATCTCCAAAATCTCCCTCATATGCTGTTAAAGCGCATTCTTCTCTAATATGTCGAACAGTTTGTCGTAGAGCTCCACAATTACATACCGGAGTGGTGGCCTTTCACCATTTATAGAGAGAATCCATGCACCTGCCATGTTCGGTTCTCAGCCTGTTTAGAGTTACCCATATTTTTCGAGGCTGCTCAAAACCAGGAGGAACTGCTGAAATACATGTAAAATCCCGACTTTGTGGTGGAGCGTTTTCCATCCATTCGTTCATCCATGCTTCATATAAGTTGAACTCAGCATTCTCGTCAGTATTCCCAAGTGTTTTTGATGAGAGTGGTGGCTTTCTTGAACGGAGTCTATTAATATTTAAATCAGCTATGTCACAATGTACTGGTAGTTCCCGGTTTAGCAATATTTTCTTGTGCTCTCTATGTAAAGCCTGTTTTCTCCTCAAGTTAGGAGGGGGTATGTTACTTAAAACAGGCAACCAGTATTTGGGCGTACAAGTATAGCCCCTGAGATGATTCGCATTGTGATATTCAGCTGGACATCCACTTTGTTGACATGGGCACTATTCAACCAGACAGGTGAACAGTATTCGGCCGTTGAGTACACGAGGATTATTAGTCGTTATTAAGAGGCTTTTTACAATTAATTATAATACTAAACTCAGATGAAAAAAAACGCAACGGAGAAATATTTGGTCAAATTTAGTGTTATATTTTTCTTATTTTTAGCCCTATTTTCATAATTTTATTAAGCTGTACATAATTATCTATATCAACTTAAATTCGTAAACTCAGCTGTATATAAACTTTAGTATTTGACATATTATACAGGGTTAATCGATTGCTTTTTTTACCTTAACTTTAAAACACCCTGTGGAATAATTTCGTATGTAAATTTTCATAAAATATAATTTGACGATCAGAACTATATCTCCTGAGCATTTTCTTTTTTGGATCATGTCAATACATGCCTTGGTTAATTTTTAAGTACGAAATGAACTTGTCACCAACAATTTGCCATTTTTTCAGTTATCATTTCTTTTTGAAGTTATTTTTCAATATGAAAAGGCGGCTTTGTTGATTATTGTGAACTATACACTACTATGAACTGCCCATCATGTTCGACGTTTGGGAAATGCTTGGCAGGAGGTTTAGATTTCGCGAAGCGGTACAAGCTTCAAATGAACTTGGTTCTTAAAGAAAAACGGGAAAGCATAACGTAATATGAATATGCAGCCTCAACGATAGTATTAACGGATGTATAGAGGCAGATGTAGCAGCCAAGGGAGGCAATACAAAGTATTAGGGTATTTTTTATAATTTTTTTCTGTTACTGTATACTTGAGTATTACAGATGTTTTATTTAATATCGTTAGTTCTGTTATCGTTATGAATGTTTATGAAAACCAGGACTGTATCGTTAGTCTTTAACGTTTTCTTTAATTTAGTATAGAGTATCCAATGCAGCGTAATTTGAGGTTCCGAGTCACCAAAACCATCTGGTCATATTAAAAAATTTCTTCAAAAAGTAATGATAATTGAAAAAATTACAAATGGATCATGATTAGTTATTTTAAACATTTCGCTATTAAACATTAACGAAAGCATGTGTTAACATGAATCAACAAAATGCTCAGAAGTCGTGGTTCTGACAGTAAAATTATATTTTAGGAAAATTTACACACGAAATTATTGCACAGGGTATTTTAAAGTTTGGGTAAAAAAACAATCCCTGCATTAATCCTGTATAATATGCCAAATACTAATGTTTATAAAAGCTTAGTTTACGAATTAAAGTTGATATGCTCGTAATTACATACAGTTTGCTAAAATATTCATGAAAATAGGGCTAAAAGTAAACAAAATAGAACACGTTAAACTTGACGAAAAAGATCTCCGTTGCGTTTTTTTGCATTTGTTAGAACTGGTGATTCACACTTTTAGACTTGTACCAGAAAAGAACAGCACTTAAAAATAAAAATACTTGAAATCTTGAGCAACGCTATTCATATAATATGCATAAAACAACCACAAATGATCTCCGCGCGCTACTGCTTCTAATTTTCTAATTTCCCGCCTCGGGCGAAAGAAGATTTCACCTGGAATCATGTTATTCGAGGTGCGATACAGAGTGCGAAAATTCCCAAATGATCATTTTGTAGCGAATTCATTACGGCGGATGGAACTTTATCCCGGCTAATTAGTACGAGCATTAATATGTTTCGTTATCTAGATATGTGGAACGTATGGCGACGGCTCTTTGCACCAACGACCGCCAACGTTTTCAACGATAAATTTATTATTTAATATGAAGCTTGTCTGAGATAATTGTAATGTATTTTCGTATTTACTAAGAACAGAGGTCGCAATGGCCTATTATGACTCAGTTCTTCTTCTTCTTAAGGTGCCGTGCAGATTCCTGCGTAGGCGTTCATCTTTTCTTCCTCATCAGATGGTTCTATTTATTGTAGCGACTTTGAGACCTGTATGCCTATCCAATGACGAATATATCTTGCCAAGATAGCTTTCTTTGGCCTATTCCTCTTTGTCTCTTTCTATTTTACCCTGGAGAATTAGACGCTGAAAGTGATAGCGTTCTCCTCGTAGTATGTGTCCCAAATAGGCTATTTTCCTCTTCTTGATGATTTCGAAGAGTTCACGTTCTTCTAGACCAGCTATTCTGAGAATGTCTTCATTCCTCGCACAGTTGACCCAGGCTACTCTTAGCATTCGTCGTAGGGTCCACATTTCGAAGGCTTCAGTTTGTTTATTGTTGTTACCTTCAGTGTCCACGTTTTAACACCATATAACAAAACGGACCAGACATAGCACTTCACCATTCTGTATCTAAGGCCGAAGTTCAAGTTCCTATCTGTGAGAAACCTTCGAAGTTTTAGAAAAGTTGTTCTTGCTTGTTGGATCCTGCATTTGATCTCCTGATCTTGATCCCACGTTTGGTTAACCATGGTTAACCGAATTTCAGCTTTTTGGTTCCAATACAAATTACCGATCAGCCTTATATCTTTTCCATCAAGTCCCAAGTCTCCGAGGTATGATATAAGGAGGTTATGTTTAACATTATCGAACGCCTTTTCATAGTCTATAAAGGACATGAATACATCTCTTTTCTCTAATCTTGACAATTCTGCAGTTTAATTTTGACTCAATTCTACAAACTTTTAAATTCACCCTCAAGACCCAACCTTTTAATATAGGTTGATATAGGATGATATGCCACAAAGGCCTGCTAAATCTGGCATAGTTTTACCAAACAATTCACACCTAGTCCTGCTTCTAGCGAGGCAAGTACAAATAACGCGCTTTTTAGTTTCGTCAATAGAGATTTGGCTTTCAGCGTCTTCCACTATTTTCATCATCTGTAGATGTAAACTCAGCCTCCAATGATCTTTGTATACTGAGCATACGTGCATCATTTCCGCCGGCTTTGAAGAATTCTCCGGTTCTGTGTTTGGATGGCCCCGCCAAGAGTTGGCTGTTCCATTCCGGGACATCGCCCAACGTCGGTTTACTTCGATGACCGATCGGGAACCGGTGTTACACACGACACAGATAAACCCAGCCGTTACCCAATGCTACATGGAGAGTTACATCTTATGTTACTTTCAATCCAACAATTCATTCTGAAAATTCCAAGTATCAAAAGAAATTTCATACGTACGTAATTCATGACGTAATTTACAAAAGAAACGATTCGTTATTAGTATTTCTGAAAATAAAAACAAACTTGTTATGTAAATGCATAAGTCTAATAGCGATTATTACAATACAACTGAAATTGTACGTTTCTTTTATAAATTTTCAGTTCAATGAACAATTGGTTTATCGCACAAAAATACAGTAAAAGTCGAAATGTGAAAAAACTTTCCCACGATCATTGTATCTGGTATCAACTACAAACACACAAAGGGGGAAGTGGGGAGAAAATAGTCGCTTCAATGAGCTTAAGAAAAGAAATACGTCATTCAATCATTAATTAATTCAGACCAAAATAAATTTCATTGAACTTTTGTAAAATGGTGTATTTACATATTTTTAATAAAATTATTTGCCTCTGTTCAATTTGCAACTGTTCTTATTCAAGAAATCAATTAATATAACTTATCAGAATTTCAAGGTTTGTAGGAATTATCGGGGATAGAGAAAATCATACAATTTATGAAATTTTACAAAATATCCTTTTATGAAAATCATCATGTTAATTATTTTTTGAATAAGTCAAAATAAAAACGGAACTGAATTCTTTAAGTACTCTAGTTGATTTAAATGCCTTTAAATATCTGTACCCTGCACCTTCTAAGAGTACTGTTACATTTTCAAGGTAAATAAGTGGTTTAAAACTGCAATTTATTTATTTTTTAATTCTATATTGCATTTTGCCCATGATGTATATACTAACAAAGCAGGAAATACAGGAAATAATAAAAAATAATAAATTGGTTGAAATTTATTTCTTTCTAAACGTTTTTCAATCGTTTCGCTATTTAAAGAACATGATTCAGCAAATATTAATTTCCACACACATGCTAACTTTTATCTTTTTAATATGAAAAAGATTTGTTTTGAATTGTTCAGTAAATATACGCTGGGCTCGTCAGAAAAACTCAGACATAGACAACATAAGATATGATATAATTCATACTAAGATGTAACTATCTGCATCAAAAGTTTGGATATTGTGAATGAAATATAAACCATATACCATACCTAAAACAGCGATACCATCACCTCTGTAAAACTTTATGTAATATTAGAATGCCAGAGACAACCTTAATTGTCTGTCTAAATAAAGCTCAACCTACCGAGGCCATTTGTCAAGGAAGTCCCTGGTTCATATTGCTACCTTCTTTGCAAAATTAGGTTGATTCAACAGTCAAACTAACTCTAGTCGTCTAAGACAAATTTAGGGGAGGATGCATAAGTGAGACTTGCAATTTTTTTGGATAGCGTAGAATCCAGTAGACTTGCGACCTTTTCAGATCCATTGTGGTTCTCTTCTGATTTCTAAGAGTACTGTTACATTTTCAAGGTAAATAAGTGGTTTAAAACTGCAATTTATTTATTTTTTAATACTATATTGCATTTTGCTCATGATGTATATACTAACAAAGCAGTAAATACAGGAAATAATAAAAAATAATAAATTGGTTGAAATTTATTTCTTTCTAAACGTTTTTCAATCGTTTCGCTATTTAAAGAACATGATTCAGCAAATATTAATTTCCACACACATGCTAACTTTTATCTTTTTAATATGAAAAAGATTGTTTTGAATTGTTCAGTAAAAATACGCTGAGCTCGTCAGAAAAACTCAGACATAGACAACATAAGATATGATATAATTCATACTAAGATGTAACTATCTGCATCAAAAGTTTGGATATTGTGAGTAAAATATAAACCATATACCATACCTAAAACAGCGATACCATCACCTCTGTAAAACTTTATGTAATATTAGAATGCCAGAGACAACCTTAATTGTCTGTCTAAATAAAGCTCAACCTACCGAGGCCATTTGTCAAGGAAGTCCCTGGTTCATATTGCTACCTTCTTGACAAAATTAGGTTGATTCAACAGTCAAACTAACTCTAGTCGTCTAAGACAAATTTAGGGGAGGATGCATAACTGAGACTTGCAATTTTTTTGGATAGCGTAGAATCCAGTAGACTTGCGACCTTTTCAGATCCATTGTGGTTCTCTTCTGATTTCTAAGAGTACTGTTACATTTTCAAGGTAAATAAGTGGTTTAAAACTGCAATTTATTTATTTTTTAATACTATATTGCATTTTGCTCATGATGTATATACTAACAAAGCAGTAAATACAGGAAATAATAAAAATAATAAATTGGTTGAAATTTATTTCTTTCTAAACGATTTTTCAATCGTTTCGCTATTTAAAGAACATGATTCAGCAAATATTAATTTCCACATACATGCTAACTTTTATCTTTTTAATATGAAAAAGATTGTTTTGAATTGTTCAGTAAAAATACGCTGGGCTCGTCAGAAAAACTCAGACATAGACAACATAAGATATGATATAATTCATACTAAGATGTAACTATCTGCATCAAAAGTTTGGATATTGTGAGTGAAATATAAACCATATACCATACCTAAAACAGCGATACCATCATCTCTGTAAAACTTTATGTAATATTAGAATGCCAGAGACAACCTTAATTGTCTGTCTAAATAAAGCTCAACCTACCGAGGCCATTTGTCAAGGAAGCCCCTGGTTCATATTGCTACCTTCTTTACAAAATTAGGTTGATTCAACAGTCAAACTAACTCTAGTCGTCTAAGACAAATTTAGGGGAGGATGAATAAGTGAGACCTGCAATTTTTTTGGATAGCGTAGAATCCAGTAGACTTGCGACCTTTTCAGATCCATTGTGGTATTATATATACTCTTCTGATTTCTAGGTTACATTCTCTAATCCTATCCTTTTCAAAAGTCTAGCAACTTGGAGACTAAACGCTCTATTTAGCACTTTATTTATTATCATTGCTCTCCAAATTTTCTAATTATTTGCTTATATAAAATGTATGTTATATCATTTCTTCTTCAAATTGACAAAATCTCAATTCTATCAGCTCGTCTGTTAATGTCCATTTAGGTTACAATGCCCTGTTAGTACTAATGTTATATACTATAAACCTTTTTATATGTCTCTGTCCTGGTGAAATTCTCCACCGTTCTAGAAATTTGTTGGATACCCACTATTTTATAGCCAATGGCCATTCTTGTAACTACTTTTGCGGCGCCACAAAAGGGTTCTGGGACTATGCACGGTAGTGATGTACCCTGCTATGGCAAAATAATGTATTCGCAAAAATGGAGTTCCGAGAAAAATGACTTGGAAATTTTTTTTCATATTTTTTTTTCTTGTTCAGTTATTATTTTTGTGATTTGGTTTAAATTTGGTATAAATATTTAATATTATAATAGCTGTGCATTCCTTATAATTTTTATCGACTATTATGTTATTTAACCAAGAATTATTGAATACATTTTTCTACCATTGTAATAAATACAATGAAAAAAAAATTAAACTTTGTGAAAACCACGAATTGTTTAAAACATGTTTTTACCAATGAAATGAAACTCAAGGAGAACTCTGTCGAATACATATTACAAGTAAGTACAAGAATAGAAATAAAAATACAAGTATAACACAAAAAAATCTAATTACTTTTATATTACTTCATCTAAAATGTCTGGAGCATTGGGATTTTCGGATTATTTTTATAGGTTTTAAAAAAAGTAGCGTATTTTTTGCCTCCTGGTAACATGTCGTAGGCAACTTCGTTCCGGCATGAAAGCTTACTTGAATAAATTAAAATCAAAGTGAAAAAAGCTTTTTCATATTCCACCAGCAGGTATGGATTGGTCTAAGCCACTTATTTAGGTATTAAAACTTAAATTGACGCATAAATCTGTTAAAGAATAAGAACTAGAACTTACCTCAATTTCTTGTTTTGTCATGTTAACCATTATTCGTGCCCTGGAACCCATATTTTAAGAGTATTTAAACGGTAAACAGACACGAAGTTAAATACAGCCGAGCGAGCCGACTTAACGCAAAACTAATGCGGAACTGCGGTAAAATAATGTACTATTGAAATACATAATTTTTGACAGATGACATCGATAAGACTCCCCAATGGTAAAACAATGTATTGTACAATACGTTGCTTTACCAATGTTTTATGGCGTATAATGAAGATTAATACAACGGTAATATACATTACCTTGTTTTTCCATTGGAAAATTATGCAAAAATCGTCAATTACATTTTTTTGCCATTGTAAAGTTGTCAAAGATGTGTCGATACACCGTTTTGCTACAGACGTAACTTTGAAACGGTAAAAGATAGAACTTTGGCTATTGGAGCTATTAATAGAGCTTCAAAACTTATGTTCGGAAATAGCACTAACTCAAAATCGACTTTTTTGCGAATACATCATTTTGCCATATTAGGGTACTGATGACCCTTTTTTAGCCACTTTATCTGCCTTTTCGTTACTCTTGCGACAGTACCTAGACTCGTGTAACATTGCTACGCCCAGCCAATGCATTTAGAGTACGCACACTAGTCTAAAATACTTGAATCCTGTCTGAAATCGAGAGCTTTTAGCGCTGCTTGGCGGTCTGTGAAGAAAACAACTAAACGGTGTTGTTATATCCTGCTTTGTATATTGCTGTTTTGTATCATCGGTTCTCCATAAACTCGTCCATAAACGTCTAACGTACCATGCCCGTGAATCACTCTGAATACAATCTTAAAAAATAATAAATCCTTTATACTAAATTAAACTATTACAAAAAAATATACAAGTATTTAGACTTGTTTCCAAAAAACAACCAAACTGATAATAATCGCCGTATACGAAGTGGCGGCAAAAAATAAAAACAAAAAGCGACGAAGAGAGCAATTCCCGCAAGGCCGCTTTCCACACTACACTTGTTCCGACCGAAATTACAGTGGCACTCGGGTAATGAATGGCGCAAACCGCTCCCGCCTTTAACGTGTGAACACCGGATTTGCATAAAGTAATACTACAATGATTTCCGAGTCGGTTTAACATGTGTTAACATATTAGGCTAATTAACGGCAGATTCGTCTTGCGTTATAATTTATCGGCTTCCTGCCGAACGACAATTGATAAATTTGTTTAAAATGAGAAGAAAATTATATTTAAATAATTAACTGTTACTTTTGGGTTGGCATGATTTAAATCAAATGGTTTAAATCATGATTTAAATCGTGATTTAAATCCGTGGGATTTTAATTTTAATCATGTAGTTTAAATCAAAAGAATAATTATCTTATTGAGAGCATAATGGAAGTAATAACTGTAAAGAGTTATAAAATCTGTCCCAGAAACTATAAAAATATTTCTATATTTTTTTTTTTTTTTTAATAAATCGAAAATAATTGTAAATTTTATAAAACTATATAGAAATATCTATTCATTAATTTAAATGTTAGACCGATTTTTGAAGAGTGATTTCATTAGCTGAATCATGGAAATCGCTAAACGCAGGATTTATTTTAAAATTTATTTATAAGTGACAAAATTCGCTGTTCGAATACATATCATTCGCCGACTAGTGCAGAACTAGGTTCTTCTGATATAGAGACTATCTTCATTCCCGAAAATCTATAATCGTTGTCAGAAAATATATTTGTTTATATTTTTTGAAACATTGGTATGTTTCCAAATTCATACCGACATTTTGATTTGCAGTAAGAACTTTACACTTTGACGTTAGACAAGCGCCTAATTTTATTCTCGACTTAAGACTGTTTCGAACAATGGTATATTGTTTTTTATTAGAGTAGAAATAATGCTTTTTTTGACGATGCTGTACATTTGAAGGACCATCATGAAGCTATTCCGACGTTAGAAGGAGGCACAACAATGTATTTTACTCGAATAAAACACTATTTTTAAAACATTACAAATAATTTTTTAATCAATTTCCAACATTGCAAATAATACAACCAGTAATCGAGAGCGATCTTACTCGTTTAATTTGACACTTAATATCAGTTTAATAATATATTTTTTATTGCTTTGGGCTTAGGCGTAACAGTGCTTTACTTTTATACCTATATAGGCCGTTAAAATAAACAAAATTAATACTTATATAAAAAATAAAAAAAAAAATCCTTTTTGATCCACAAGAGAGCGACTTTTTTGCGGAATATATTGTTGACCGATGTGGAAAAATGGCACGCCCCGTAGAATTGTTAATGGTATCGCTCAGGGTTATTAAGATTTAGCCATTTAGGATACGACTTTAAATTGAAATAAGTCCTAGTCATTTAGAAATCTGATTTAAATATTGTTTTGAATTAAAATAAAAAAATCTGATTCAAATCAAAAATCGATTTAATAATAATAAAAAAAAAAAAAAAAAAAAAATCATGATTTTTGTCAACCCTGGTTAAGAGTGATAAAATCTAGTGTATTTAACAATTAACTTTCTCGGAAATTTTAAGTTCTTGAACCTTGTATCGATATATTCTTAAATTAATTTTCTTGGGACATTTAGGTTCGAAAACAACGAAATTATGTTTTTCATCTTGTTTAAAAACTTTTATTTAGTCTATAGACAAACGTTTCGGCCCACAATACAGCCTTCATCAGTGTTATCAAAATAAGGAATTTACAAAGGGTGGCGCTGGGCGGCACTATTACCAATAACCATACTAAAATGTAATAAAGAGTTGGTAGGCAGTTCTTTAAATTTAGTTAAAAAAAAAAAAAAAACATTTTTTCTCAAAAACTGCGTCTTTCACTGATTTTGATGTTATTACAAATTTTGTTGCAAATATTGTTCCTAATCTTAAAAATTGAAAACCGCGTTTCGCGTTTCGCTAGCTACTGCATATTTGGAGTTACGATTTTTAGAATTTTAACCCCCTCCGCGCCCCATACAACCCCAACCCACCAAACTGGCCCATATTATCAGTTTGACTAGTATTTTTATTTAGATTTGGTTAAAATCGGTTTAGCGGTTTTTGAGTTTATCGTGTTATGAACGGACGGACAGACACCATGAAAATATTTTAATCAGTAATATTACGATTTAAACCTGACAAAATTCAGAAAGTTTTGAATATTGGTAGGTATGTTGGGGATAGCATGAGGATTACTAAACCGAATAGTTTCCACCCCTAAATAGTGTACGTCATCCCCCAGGACAGCCTTTCGCGGCAACGGTGCAATTCTCGATAAAGATACCTATAGAAATTCTTCATAAAATATCCAGAACGGACAATCTATTACAGCACAATGACATGATATTCACTAAAGAGTTTTATGTTTATATTGTATTTGTATATTGTTCGAAAAACTTTATTCTTATTACCAGGGGTTTGGTTTGAATCTCCTATTGGAATTACATGGCATTTCTTGGCAGTCGCTGGCAGTCATTGGCAGTCTTATAGCAGTCGCCTATAATAATTACATGCAGTCATAGGCAGTCTTCTTTGTAGTCATTGGCAGTCGCTTGAGAGTGAAAGCTAATTTTAGCAGTGTACATTTTTTACCCAGGTGAGACACCTCAGCTGCTTACTCAAATGTTTGGCATTTGGATAAAAATAATGACGATTAGGAAAAATTTAAAATATTTGGATAGAATTAAATCATATTGTGAATGTTTAAAAAGAATTATAAATTAGGCATGTACCTAAGTGGCCTCAAAATAAAGACTGAATAATTTTCAAAACAAATGTGGAAAAAGAAAAAATTAAATTCATATTTTTGAATTTATCTCTTCTAGTAAATTAATAATAATCATACAAAATAAAATTAACCATGAATTTTGTAAGACCTGTGGTTGGTTCAATATGTTTAGTGGAAATTTCTGAATTTTCAGTAATTTTATTAAGTAACACCAATGTGTTACCTTATTCTTAGAAATTGGTGGGTTTTTATTTAAAGCCGTTTTTTCGTCTTTATTGTCAGTTTTCCTGTGACTTGATTTCTAAATTGATTAATTTTCTTTTCAAATTTAATTAATGAACCAAAACTTTTATGTTGTTTTGTGGGTACCTGTTTGCATAAACAAGGGTAAAAATACTGAAAAGAACTGTTACTTTGGATATAATTTAAGTATATAAAAGTTTTTGAACAAGCGCCTTTCTATAATGAATTTTGTTAAATTCCAATAATTAAACAAAACAAACCATTCACAGGGGAGTATAAGAATAAGTGTAAATATTTTTGGGGGAGTATTTCGACCCCAAAACAAGGTCTACGAGGTTTTTTCGCGAAAAAGAATTGAAAATTTGGTTTTTAGTTTGGTTAAAAAACATAATTTCTTGGTAATATGACAACAAAGTTGACAATTTGAAAACGAACATTATTTAATATTACCTCTACCGATGATGAGTATGAAAATTTGGCGAAATACGTCATTTACATATCAAGGAGGACAATTTTTGAGGCATTTGTTGTCGTGTTACTTTTATCCCTTTGACCCCCAGGGCACCTACTCCTAAAATTTTAAATAGCCACAATTTATGCTTTATCGCCACAAATATGTCTTTATGCATCCAATGCAATTTTTTCTTTAATTTTGCGTAAAGCGCTAAGGTTTAGGCAACTCTCCCCTACTTTCCGAGATCACCCTTGCCTTGCTGGCACCACAATATACACATAAAACCGTCTTTCCTCGATGACCAAGCCAGAAAAATTATGGTGTGATAAAAAGTTCCTACGGGCCCGCGTAAAAGATTTGTATAATTTACAGTAGGCCACTGATTCACAAGACGCTGACTACCAGTCTTCCTAATAACTATGTGTGAACTGGCGCTGCGTTCTGTTAATTGTTATTTGTGTATGTAAATCTGATTGTACTCTGGCTACCGCCGCTACGTTAACACATCGTTACGAATAAATTTTGTGTAATTCGCCTTAATTCGAAATTAATTAAAAGTAATGCTGGTGGTGCGCATTAGAAATGCGTTGTGGGCCGGCTCTCCCATAAATTAGTAACGATAAATTATAACGTATTACGGAAATTGCTTAATTGTTGAAAACCATCATCGAAAGCTGCTTCTTTTTTCCTTCTTCTTCTTCTTCTGTACGTGTTATTAGCACGTTCCTGGAATTGGTTATTTCGGGCAGGATGTTGTACATATGTTATTCCATCATTTGGATAATTAATTATGTTGTTTTTTCAAAAATAATAAAGAGTTAACTCATTTGCAATTCATGAACACCTTTAGAACGCTCATAAATAATATGGAGTTTATACCATGCGATGAAAAAAATCAGCATCAGAGACGGCTGAAGAATGAAAATCGATGATGTTTTGGCGAAGTGAAGCACTAGATGTCATTTACTTGGCACGTACTCTTCTCTATTTTTAATGGTACTTCCCTGTCAATTGGCCTGACCTTACATGAAAGGTCGCGCACGGACTCTGAGTCCGCATGCTAAATTAATGGGTTTTAAGCATTGCTATTGGTGTAAAACCATAAAATAATATAAGTAATCAAAATATAATTATTTATTGGCCTCATTACAAATAGTAAACATAAACATAAAACAACATAAAACAAACAGAAAACAAGTGTAAATATTCGAAAACAAAATGATGTAATAATGAAAATCAATCCGTATAACAATGACTACAGAATATTTGTGTGCTCAAAACATACGAAATTGTGACACTGTAAGGAGTAACAGGTTGGTCTTTTCCTCCTATCCTAATTCTTTGAGTGCCAGTTCTCTGGTAATACTATTATTCAGTGCTTCCAGAATCTGGGAATTTATTTTGAAATTATCAAGAGTTTATTTTGGGCCCTTGCCTTTCTATAATATCCGCTTATCGTTCTTCCTTTTCATCGTCATGTTCAGTAGTTAATTCGTCATCTTCGTTCAAAGTCTTGCATGAGCTGTTACAATCTTTCTTGAAGAGTGCATCTAAAAATAATACTTATTTAATAAACTAAAGTCCGATTATTCCCACTTTTTTTATAACAATTTGCTCATTTTCAATTCAAAACAAATCAGTAAATAACTTACCTTGTTCGGCGACATAACATTGTAACGTTTTTAGTTCGTTACATGTTTTTTATCTATATAATATGATGTCACAGCCTATCGGATTCCGTATCGTTCAGGACTGATAATTTATTTGGCACGCTTGGCGTAATTTTTACGTTCTCTAGTCGCCAACCCTGCTATCGTTTCACTGTTCTGTGGAAGCGCGCGCTGTCAAGATCCTTGTTATATTTCAAGGCGCCTCTCTGCGATTTAACCTCACTTTGTTTTTGGCCGGTTTGCGGCGTTTACCAAATCCTGCTTTTTAGAAATGGCAGACTAAATCTTGCTGCGAAATCTGAATCAGCTGCCATTTCGAAGCTTCAGGTAAAGATGAGTTATCTTTTATAGATTCGATATTATTGAATATTTTTTAGGGTAGAATTTTGGATTGGCCCACCTTAACTCATATTTGTATTTTGCTGACACGTTGGTATACTTTTGCTGTTGTCCTCCAGGATATTAAATGGAAGAAAGGACAGGTTTCTTTGTTTATTATTGAGCCCTCGTGTTTCGAGGTAGGTTTATTTGTTGTTTATTAGACCTTGTTTGGTTTTTGAAACAAGAGTTTCGTATTTTAGGGTCTTATGGACGGACTGTGTCCAAGGTACCGGTAGTGTCCCCTTGTACCATTATCTTATGAACGGATGTCCAAAGGTATCGACAGGTGTATATCTATGTAGTGATCCCAAAGGTACGGGCATTATCAAGGTCCTAGTAGTGTTCCAAGGTACGGGTGGTGTCCCCATATTGCCACAGTTTGGATACAGCGTAAGCCCATGCTGCTTCGTTCCCATCCATAAACTAGTTAGTAGTTTATACGGCTGCGTATCAATTCATTGTCCTCATTTCAACGCTTACATTTTGTATTGGATGGCCGAATACAGGATGCTAGACCACCTCACGCTGTTACTGTTTTGAAGTAAGTTACATAAAGAACAATAGGAGTGTAGATTTAAGTTCTAGTTTACATTTAACATTAAAACATTTTCAGTCTTAAACAATAACGTACATCTTAAATAATATCGTACAGAATATGTTTAGTGGTTAGATTGTTAAGATCATTCATGTCGATTTAATGTTTAAAATATGATTTAGATCTTAGTTTTCATTACATTACGTCTTGTAAGGGTATTACTTTCATAGATATTTAGTACAACTCTTAACACCATTTTTTTTATATAACCACTATATGTTAGTAGAATTCACCACAATGTCATGTACCAACCAAAGAACATCATGAAATATAGTCAATTAGTTTTAAGTAATATACAACTGTGTTTTTTCTTTCTCTGTACATGTCTGGCGCTCAATATCTATTTCTTTGTTTATTTATTAATTAGTTTTTTACTTTCCGGTGAAATATCTTATCCCACGACTGCTCTCGATGAAAAACATGATTCGCAGTGTTAGTTTATAAAAACATACTTCGCTCTTCGCAATCATTAGCAGTCGCTTGGCAGTGAAATGATATTTTGGCAGTACATGGCATTTTATCCAAGTGTGAGACACCCCTCGGTATATCATTTTCTAAATAATAATGAGTACGAACCAAACCACAATGATTGAAATAGTTGACAATAGGTACATCGTTAGGGGATTTTAGAATTAGTGAGTGGTACTCATGCTAAACAAAATTATTAACGTCGTATTAAATATTGACGTCGATTTTTATGGCTTTTCTACTTATCTTGCAAATTGCAAGAAGGTTGCTCAAAATAAAAAATGCCAAGAAGGAACAATATTGCCAAGAAGACACTATCATTATGCAGAAACAACAACTGAAGTAACTAAAAATGAGAAGTCTTTGCTCTAGGTGTTCTTCCAAATTAGAAATACCCTGTATCTAGGGGTTAACTACCCCACCGCGACCTTACAGATCTATTGTATGTTTCCCCTTTCTTGAGTTATAACAGGTTATAACTCATGGCCTGATCTCAAACTTTAACGAAAACCAGCATCTGAGACGGCTCCAGAAAGGCCAGCTCTCCATCCTCCGACATCAGCCGTACCAAGTTCATTGCTTTGAATGGTCGTCGTCTCAGCATACTCAGTGATGGGTGTTCTGGTGTTTCCTTATTTTCCCACAGAATCTGCACGATTCGCCGTTTGTTTCTCAGCTTCAGCCTACTGGAATTCGTTGAGGAGACAGTGTCACTGTTAGAACTCCGTGGACAATCCGAAGATTGTTTTTACTTAACTCAAAGAAAACCTTTGAGTTCTCTCTGTCGTCCTTATTTAATTACTTTATATCTAGCTTTAAATTAATTTTCCTTTGTCTACAACCTAATGAGCCAATAATTGAAAGATACCATTTATATTTTAATTAATATTTTATTATTATATATAGTTTTTCTTTATTACTTGAATATTTAACAATTCTATATATTATAAGTAATAATGTCGGCTTAAACATACAATATCAAAGCTAATTACAACTGATTACTACTATCCTTACATCTTTTTGTTCATGATAAATATACATATATTAAGATGAATTTTTCAGACTAATAATGAAGCTGGTCACAGCTGACTTAACTCCGGAATTTTCGCTACAATCCATCATTGTTTTTGTGCATTATATGTCTAGGAAATCGAACCGGAATCCTGCTATAATTTTCTGCTATTTAAACATATAGAATCGATGGGGTTTGTATTTTGCAAACATCTTAAGATTATAGTATCGATGTCAAAATGCTTTATGTTTTTGGTATAAAGTAATAAATTAATTGTTGTTTATAGTTTATAACATTGTATGTCTTAATTCTCATTCGTATAATAAGTAAAGTAATTTAAAACTGTATCCTTAGCGAAAAGTTGAAAAGGATTTAACCAAAGTTTTCGGACTGGGTGTTTCTGATTATTGCAAATATTTAGTTTTTTTTTTTTTTTTTTTTTTTTTTTTTTATAAAATATTTTTATTAGCACAATTTCAGGCTTCTTGATCGTCAAAATTGGTGTTAAATATGGCAAATTTTAATGTTTTAGGAAGACCAAATGGTGTTAAGAGGCGTTTAAATTCTGAAGAAGTCATCAGAGCCACAACTTTATTGCAGGAGTGTCGGTCGCAACGATACGTGTCGCAGCTTTTTCATGTTACACAATCGGTCATTTCCAGACTATGGAATCGACACAGAGAATATGGTTTTGTTGTCCGCAGAGAGTTTACAGAAGACCGAATGAACGGTATCTGGACACAACAGTCAGAGAAGCGATTCATTTTAAAGGAGGTTCCGTCATGGTGTGGGGAGGTACAATTTTAAGTAGGCGTACGGACTTGTATGTGTTTCTAGACGGCATAATTAATGCTGAACGATACAGAGATGAGATTCTTGAACCATATGTCATTCAATTTGCTGCTCAGCATGGTCCAGAATGCATCTTACAACAGGATAATGCCTAATGCCAGGACTCATACCTTGAAGAGTCCAATATCACAATTATGCTAATAGCTCTGATATCAGTCCTATTGAGAACCTTTGGGGCCTGCTAAGACCGCAAAGTCGTTCACAAGCACCAGATCTTTAAACTTTGGGAGAAAATCTTCGAAAGGAGTGGAACGCCTTTCCTCAAGAGGTTATTCGGAACCTCATTCAGTCTATGACAAATTGATGTGCAGGGGGTGCATAGAAACCATGAGACACACACATTAGGAAAAAATATTTCCGTTGACAATAATTAAGATAAAGGTTGTTTAGTATTGTTTTTCAATGCACATATTGTAGTCATTGATAGCGTAATAAAAGTAATTTCAGCTTGGTTTGACAACTTTTCGTCCTTGAACACCATTACTTATACTACATTCAAACTTAATTTCTAAGGAACACATTGCTTTAAGTTTATATATGTTTAAAAATATATTTTCTTTGTTTTCAACAAAATTTATATAAGTGATCCTATTCGTTTTGACAATGATTTTGTAATTTTTTGATTGATTTGATGTTTTCCCTACCTACTATTAAACTACAATTTAGTGAAAACATAATACTCAGGACACAGCAGAGCATTAGTCTTGGTTCGAGATTTCCGTATGTAGGAAGAGTACAATGCGTTTACAATGTACTGAACAAAGACGGGATATTAAAACGTTGCCAAAACATTAACAGAATAAACCAAAAAGCTCCTCCACTAAAAGACAATAGAAGGAGACCTACCAAATTTATCCCTGGTGACAATCCAACCATCTTCTCGATATTTAAAAGTTCAAAGGGAAAAATTGCTTGTCGCATTTCTTTATTTCTTGTCAGCCTGGCTATTTATTATACAAATATTTATTTTTTTTTTTTTAATTAAAAAGAAAACTAGGACGACCTAAAAAAGTAGAATTAGAAGTGGAGTGTTCAATAAATATAGTCCCCTGTGAGTCACATCAACCTCCATGCTCCAGCTCTCATTGCAATTTCATTTTGTGCCTTTCCTGCCTCTTTGTGAACAGGCCTGCAAATGTCCACGCTATTTAGCTACTCATCCTGAATGGATTATTTAATTTTAGACAAATCTCTATATTTTCTACCGCTGCTCCCCCTTGCTCTCAATCTGGCTCCGTTTCTTCTCCGTAAGGTTCTTGGGGTTGTGGCTGTGTGGGTTAAAGTTGAGGTTTTGGAATTATCGTTGCCCGAGCGTTTTCTCGTTATAAAAAAAACCTGACACCTTAACGATATCATTATAGTTGTTTCAGATGCTCAGAGCATGTCTAGTAGTTTTATCAGTTATCTCTTTAAAAGTCTTTTTTAAAATAGGCGGTTTGCGATCGTGATTTTACTTTGCTTGATAGGGAGGACGTATCAGCAACGCCATGACAGCCTGCGTCACGCGTCGCGTCTGTCGGTTGCATTTCTCTCACTCCGACTTAATGAGATCCCTATGCGATTTACTTTAACACGTAGCAAATGCCATTAGAAGTAACCGTTTTGGCACGGTATATAAGTCATGTAATAAACAAATGCAGTTATTCAACGTATTCCTAGACTATTTTTGCAAAATGGCGAGATTTATTTAAATTTACAGAAAGCAACGATGATTTTTCCGGTTAAACTTCTCATCGTGCCAAATTACCCTTTAAACCTCGTCCACATTTGCAACTAAACGATTTAATCCGAGAGTCATAACTATATTTGAAAGGGTTGGCTTCAGACTTTCGAGGTAAACTGTTTAATTTGATGATGATTCGGTGACACAAAGAGAGCAAAAGCGGCTTTTCCGTCCCGGGCCCGCTTTTCGCATTTTCATCCCCCCGTTCGCAACCTGTTGATAGTTCCTCGATGTTTCACACATTCTGTTCTCGCCCCGGAGCGGAGGAGCGATCACGAGCGGATGACATTTTTCCGGGATTAGAACAGCGGCGTGCGGAACCAATAACACTATTAGATTATAGAGAAATAACAAAAGAAGAGATGTCGATATATCGTTTGTCATTTTTTATTACTTTATTCTTTATTTTATGTTAAAATTTACAAATATCCGAGAGCAGTGAAATAATGAAGTCAGGTACTGATTATATTATTGTTCCAAGAAACACTACAACATAAAGTAGCAGAAACTCCAGGTTGATCATAACATATATTCCATACGGAATAAATACGGCTACTTCCACAAAAACGGAGCTAAAAGAATCCATTAGATCATTAAAGAAAGGTAAGGCCTCTGGCCTGGACAATTTACCTTCAGAAGTATTCCAAATTGATACCAGCCTACTAAGTTACTTCATCCTCTTCTAGGGCCTTCATGGACCTTTAAGAATATCATTAACGACTGGAAGGATGGCCTCATAATTAAGATCCCAAAGAAATGTGGAGAGGCATTACATTATTGAACACTATAAATAAAATCCTTGCTAGGATCTTCCTTGAAAGGTTATCGAAACATATAGAGCCTCATTTTCGCCCAGAACAAGCAGGATTTAGGCATCAGCGATCGTGTGTGTATCGCATAAATACACTCCGTATAGTCATGGAACAATCATTGGAATGGCGTTCGCCTTTATACCTGATGATTTTGAGCGTGCGTTTGATATCCTAAAGCACCAATCTCTTTGGCCAGCCCTCAGCAGAGCTGGTATTCCTAACAAAATTGTAAGAATCATAAAGGCGCTCTTTTGTGACGCTTGCATAAGTGTCAATGGAGTGAATCCATCAACATTCGGAATGGGCTGAGGCAAGGTTGCGTTCTGTCGCCATTTCTTTTTAATATCCTCTTAGATGATATTCTAATGAGAACAATTTCCAGGAATCATAATGGAATATGGTGGACTCCCTTTAGCATGTTAAAAGATCTCAGTTATGCAGATGACATCTGTTTCATTTCTCATAGTCACGCGGATATGGCGTTAAAACCATTTGACTTGACAAAGGAGTTCCAGGTCTTAAGATCAATATTAAAAAAACTAAATCGATGAGAGCTTGTACAAACAACATGGTACCAACAACTTTTTCATTGGAACAACACCTATAGACGAGGTAAATAATTTTACTTACTTAGGTAGTATAATCTCAACCAACGGAGGCACAGAGCAAGATATCATAAATAAGACCAGAATAACATTTGGAATAGTTAACAATACTTGGAGATCTAGACAGTACTCTCAACAAAGCGACAACAATATAGCGGGCAGAACTATTTAGTGGAATCCACAAGGCAGTAGAAGAACTGGTCGTCCAAGCCATACATGGCAAAGGACGATTAAAAAGGAGATCGAAGCAGTAAATCGATCATGGCGAGATGTCAAATCAATCTCGAGCGAACCCGCTGGAGAGCGTTTATTGAAGCTCTATGCTCCATGTAGGAGTAATGGACAAAATGAAAAATGATAAGAACATCTTCAGCAATCCAAGTATGGCCAATTTTATAATATGGCAATCTAAATAAATACAATAAAATCAAGTTATCTCTTCAAAAAAGTCCTATGGGTATTTCGCCACTCTTCTTCTTACAGTGCCATACTCTATTTAGAGCGTCGGCTACCTCTCGCATGTACTTGTGATGTGTGTCATCAGTGTTTCACAAGTACACGAGACCTACAGTTGATCGCCGAATCCGAACGGCACTATTTGAGAGGATGGACAAGGCCAATATACTCAAGGTGGTTTGCCATTGCCTTCCTTGAGGTGGCGGCTCGCTGGTCGCTCTATTTAAATAAATCAATATTTTCATTTAAATAAATAAAGCGACCGTCCTGGCTGAGGATCGAACCCAGTACCATCCCATCTCTCGCACCGCAGAACGACACACTAATTGCTTACGCTACCGCCGGCCACATTTCGCCACTCGCACTGAAAGAAAATCTACAAAATATAATAGTTATTTTTTGTAAACACTACTGTGTTAATCCAACGGAGACTAATGTGTCTGCAGTGATTTATTAATACACAAATTTGCCTTATGGATAAAAAAATGTATATCTCTTCCCGTCGTCGCGTCGGGAGCAAAAAAACACAAATAAAAAAGAAAAAGATATTTAAAATATCAAACTATATACAACTATTCAAGAACAGTTTAGTTTTTTTTTCACCAAATTCGTCTATAAATACCGTTGACGTTTCTATATTGAAATATATCAAAATATGCTGCAAAACCAAGTCTTACAGCAAAAGTTTTGAGCAAGACCAAGACTGGACCCTATACGACCAAGACCAAAGGAGTCTTATTCTTTCATTTACTCATCACTAAACTGCAACAACTTATCTATGTGTTTGGTAATTCAAATAATTAGTGAAAGTTAAAATTAAAAACTATTATGATATTTGATTTCTGTATAAGATTTAATTAATATCTACTCTATGAGATATATGTTTTTATAGAGTAAAAGTAAATATTGTAAATATCAATATCATATGGTAAATCTAGTAAAATCAAAGTTTATTTACATAACAGTACTACTTCATTTATCTCACTTAAATTACTAATCAAACTGCTGTAATAAATATCTACTCATGTGTGGCTTAACCTTTCGATATTATTGTTGCATGTATATTGGAGTATTGCAATCGTTCATTCATATTTGATTAGTTTAAGGCGGTATCGTTTAACGAATAACACCTGTTCCTTAAGTTGTTTCAGATTGAAAAATACTGAATTATTATCTGTTGCTGTAGGGTTTATTTTTAGATCTAAAATGTTTATGGTTGTATTTAATTTAGTGTTGTATTTGTAAGGTGTTTATTAAAAATAAATCTTTGTTAATAAATTATCAGTTGTAAGTTATAGATTATATTAATACATAATAATTAATAATAGTTATTTTTATACAAGACGATAAAATGTTATTTTATCGTAGATCAACAGATTAATTCACCAGCGATGAAATCGCGAGAGAATTAATTTCGGGAAACGATAATGCAATCTTATCGTCGTGTATAAAACATTTTTTTTCCATAGCTAGTTACGTTTTAAAAACTATTCAGATATTATTATTTGAAGGAATTTATTACGAGTAGAAAAAATATTGTTCTGGGTTGGCGTTGGTTTCTATGTAATTTTCTATGTAATCAATATTTTTTAATTCTCTTTCGTGTCGATTGCTGATTGAATTGGAGCCATAAATGGCTCAAAACGAAATAAGTAAATTACCAACAGATATTCAGGCTGAGGGGACAAACGCCATATCCAAACTACTTCCATTTAAATCCCGAATAACTTATGAAAAGGAATACAAAAATTTTCAAAAATGGAAGCAATTAAAAAACGTGCGAGAAGAAATAAAGTTTTTAACTTATTCTCGCTGTTAAAGTATCATTTAATCTACGCTTGCGGTTAAAGTACTATTTTATCTATTATTTTTAATAGATATAAGGCAATTTTAACAGTTGCTATTGAAAAAAGTTTTGTAATAGTATTATAGTTCATAGTTAAAGGGCTTTTTAAATATTACTTCATATCTCTGTCTTGGACGAATCGATTTTAATCAACTTGCTGTCGAAAACAAGTGCCTTTTTGATGTACTATTAGAACCATAAAATATACCGCAATAACTTTAGTAATGGCCACTAGATGTCGTTTTTGGAAAATCTCCAAAAAATGCTGATTTTCTCATAAAAAGCAAATGATATGCTATATCTTCTATATCACAATTTATTTTGTTATAATTTACAAAATAAAAATAGTTTAGTAGGTGCCAAGTTACTCCGTGTTACATATTATTTTATTTTATGAAATAAAACGATTTATTTTTTCCGTTACGCCACTGGAACGCAACCGGAAGTTTTCCTCTTTTTCCCCATTCTGGCAAATATTCACACGAGCCAGACTGATAAAATGGCATTTGAGATTTATTATGTTATTTTTATTGGTATGTACGTGCTCCGCTTTTATTTGTCGTGTTGGTGTTTACGACTTTATATTGGTCTGAGCAGATTTCAGTGTTATGAAAATACTACTGTTTTTTTTAAGAAATAATTATAAAAGTATATGACGAATATTGACAAATTGTACTTTTCTTCCTTTTTTTATTTTTATTTTTTAGAGAGTACACAACTATTTTCCAAACATGAACCCATCACAAAAGTACAGACAACATATTATCCTTTAAGCAATGTCTAAGTCCATCCATCCGTAACTTGGAATGGGTGTCCTCCAACGGTCTAAGACACTCGAAAAAGTTCCTCAGAACTTACGAACGAGAAAAATCAA
>NW_022146224.1:0-4979 GCF_002938485.1 Sitophilus oryzae | reverse complement strand
GATAGGTAAAAAATGGTATAATAAAATTTGATAGACAATTAAATTGTGCATATGATTCACGTAAAATATACAAGGTGTTCCGTTTAAATTAAACAAGTTATTGCTGTTTAAAGCTAGTAATTATTTAATACAAAATTTTGGACACTCTGTATAAGGTAGTAAAATTTCTATTATTGCAACACAATATCTGATCAATAAAAATAATCTTCAGTAAATATTTAGTATTAAAAACTTTTATACCCTTGGAGAAATGAAGCCTTAAAATTTTTACTGCAATTTCATAAAATTGAAAATATTTCAAAAACGGTAAGATTTAAGTATGATAAACCTTAATCAAATTTACCTTTATTTCAATCGTAGAGTCCAAAAATAGAATAATATACAGGATGTTCCATTTAAAAAAACACAACTATAATATTTTTTACTTATTTGGGACACTCTGTATCTTGTAAAAATATTTTTAAATTGTAGCTCTAATAGTCCTTCAACGAACCCAACACTTACAATTTGTGAAAATCTAATCGTTTAGCTACAATACTCCGTGTCGTATGTGGTGAACAACCGTGTATAAATATCCCTTCAAGCGGCAATGTTAAGTAAAATATGTGCCACGGCACTGTTTTGTCTCCGGTGCTATTTGTCCTGGTATTCTTTAGTCATTGATGAATATACATTATACACCCTAACCTCACTTTTCCACTTTGAAAGCAAATGTCATTTTCGTGTTTAAAACACCAGAAGTTTGACAAGGACAAGATTTTGAATGTTGTGTACATAGACTAATGTCACGTGATGATATGGACACTGATATAAAACAAATGGGTCCGTCATTTAGAGCCACCTGGTGATCCGGAAGAAACTAATGGAGAGTTTTGGCATAACATAATTTTAGCGTTCCGTTATTTATTAACGCTAACTAAAACGGTAACGTTATTCAAGCGCAAAATTATTCCTTGTAAAATATAAAATAATAAATATAGACTTGTTTACTATATTTTATGTTTTATTAGATCATTAGAAGTGTAACATATTCAAAACTAAAAATAAAATTATGAATACATACATTTTAAACACCAACAATAGAGTACATAGCGCCTATGTTTTTGATTTAACAAATAAATTATATAATATTATAATAAAAGTATTATAGACTACTTTGTTAAAGTACTATATTACCAACTATATACTTACTTATTTATGATTAAACATGTTTTTTTTTATTTCGTTCATAAATGTATTATTCATCTTAGATGTCTAAAAGGTCTTTACTAAAAAAAAGTTTACTATCTCACACGATGTAAATATCAAAATGCACAAACTAATAAGAACACAAACTATAAACACAAATCACCGAACTTTCCGGCAAATCAAGAATATCTGAATTAATAATTATAAAAATGATTTAAAAATAACTTGACTGATCACCAACATTTTGACAACTAGACCAAAACTATACCAAAACTAAACCATAGATGGTAGTAAATATAGAGGCTGTCATGTCATTTTCATATATAAATTAGAAACCTGTACTTTAATGTCTTTTGCGCCGTCTGGTGATGCGGAAGAAACTAAATTTATAGTTCCATAAAATTACCATTGAGTGTCTAGGGCATGGTTGTGTGTTTTGCTGGTCATTAACGTAATTAACGTTTGTTATTGTTCTGCTATTAGACAAAGAATTCTTGGACTATGACACTTTAGCGGCAGAACTGGACTTGTGGCGGCAAAAATGGAAGCAGCTACCTGTAGTCGACCGACCTAAAAACGCCATCGAAACGATAATCGGAGTTTAACTAGTGTATATTTCCAAATATATACATTTTATTAATGATCCTAGCAACTCTACCAGTGTCAACAGCTACACCAGAAAGGTCTTTTTCAACCCTAATGCCGCAACCGCACATGCGGTATTCGGCGATCTCCGATCGGGGCTTCGCCGATTTCCTAGGTGGTGGATGAGGAAGTCGGAGTTCGGCGACTCGATCGGCGACGAGAACGAGCGCTCGTCTCTAGGTTGTTGCTATCAGAGCCCGCACGTGTGGATGGAAAGGCGAAGTCCGATCACGAGCGTTCGGTAGTTGACGAGCGCTCGGAGTTCGCTAAATGCCGCATGTGCGGTTGCGGCATAAGACGATTGAAGGACTTTCTACGTAACTCTACAGGTCAGGAGCGATTGACAGGACTTGCTCTATTAAGCGTACATAGAGAAATAAATATCGATATCGAAGAGGTAGTCAATCGTTTTTCAGGGAAAAGACCAGTTTATCCTTTAAAATTAATATTTTTTACCTGTTACTTTTTTAAAATTTTATTTTCAATTAAGATTTGAGTGTAGCCCAAAGCGATTTTTTTTTTATTATGCTTTTTCCTAGCAGTTTTGTAAACCTTAATTTCGTTAACTACCTGCAATACTTACTCGTTAATTACTTAACTCGTTAATTACCTGCAATACTTACTTTAACCTATGCTTCTTTCTTCCGCGTGTCTTTTCGTCGCTTAAATAGTTTAGCCATTACATTCCGCTTCGCTTTTTCGGCGCCGCTCAGTCATTCCACTATGTAATTGCGCACCTCATGTTGTCGTAAAAATAAATGCAACATTCCACTCATGATTTCAGCACTGTTTAAACATACCACTATATGATTCGGCACCGTACTAAAATGGAATTCAAATTAGCCAATCAGAATAAAGACAGGTGCCCAATCCTATAGTGGAATGTTAAATGCGGCCTGTTAAAAGATGCCCAAATCGTATTTTTAATCATATCTCAATTTTTTCAAAATGAAACAAGGGTGGCTCATTAACATATTTGGAAAAAGCATTTTTTCGAATAATTTCGTATTTCGAGTCAAATTATGAACTGCATATTACAATTTTAAATAAACCATATACGAAAATGTTTAGTGCCATATGATATGTCATTCTATTCAGAGTGTCATTTTCTATTGAATAAAAAGTAAAACATACGGAGGGTGTCATTTAAAAATCAAAAGTTGTAGTCATTTCCGGTGAAATAGAAAGTGATAAAAAACAATTGAATACGCAATCAATGCTAATTTATATCATATACTAACTTACCAAATATATTTTTTTTATTTATTTTTTTTATCTCAAAAAATAAAAAAAATTATAGGGGTGAGCCTGTTCTGAGACGCACCCGGTATATAGTATTTTCCTTAAATAAGTGCAGATATATTAAACATTTTTGTGGCATTAGAGATATCTAAAATATCTCAAATGATAGACACCAAGCTCCTATACTCCGTTATTTCATATATTTTTGTTGCAATTATTTTACCACAGTAATACATATTTATTTTTAAATAATGAATAATTAATTTTTCTTCTTCCGTAAATCAAAAATTTCAAATCAGAATATGACATAGTTCAGAAAATTTAACAAAATTTTGATTTATTGGAGTCAATTACTTATAAATTATCTACACTTGACGGATAGACCCTGTGTAGTAAATTAGTAATTCAATCATAATTACTTATAATATTATGTTATTTTATTCGCTTTCAATATTTTCAGGTATTTGTAGATACAATATTTATTATTTATAAATTAGTCCAATCAGGGGGGGGGGGCATTATAGGCCTCTGCTATACAAAAGGTGGTGTAGTAGTAATTTTTTAATATGTTGTTAAGGTTTAGGCCTTGATGAAAAATCCAAGTTTTCGACCTTGGGGTGCGACCGCTCGAACCGCCATCTTGAATATGGTGGCAACTTGGAAGAAGACACCTTAGAAGAAATCCGCTACCAACGTTTTGCTAGATCAACAACAAAAAGTAAATCCAATCTTACTTCATTACCACCAACGAAGGATGCTGCGCGGTATTAATCTTTCAGGACATATCATCAAGTCCCGAAATTGTATGGAATCGAGAAAAAACCTGAAGACTGGTGTTGAAAACTGGGGCTGGGAAGCAATGGGCTTGTTCCACTCACCATGACAAAGCAAGCAACACCCGACAACTTATTGAAATTCATTTCATGCACTTGTAGAAGAGGATGCGGCGCAGCATGTAGTTGCAGTAAAGCTGGGTTGAAGTGTTCCGTTGTATGTGGCTTCTGCAGTCAGTCATGCGAAAATGTCCCGGAGGTTCATATCGACCATTGAGGACGAAGATGACCAAGACTTAACAATGGAATATATTCCCATAAGCACCGATTACGATGACACCGAAAACAATACTCAAAACGTTATTAATAACCGACTCGGACCATCAAAGAAAAGAAAACGCTAATAAATCGCCATGGAACTACCTTATCTTTCAGTTTTTTTTATGTTGTGCGTTTTATTTCAATGAGATATGAAGGTTATAACATATTTTATTGGCTCCGTGGCACCGTGGCACTACCTCACCAGCAGCTGCTGTTTATACCTATGTAAAAAATAGCGAGAATTTCGGAAAAATTACAAAATTGGGAAGTTTTTCTATTTTTTTTTTTTTGGAAAATATGTTTAACTTTTCGTCACTGTGCCTTCTCTCCAAGATGGCGGCTCGAGCAGTCCCACCCTAAGGTCGAAAACTTGGATTTTTTGTCAAGACCCAAACCTTAACAACATATAAAAAAATTACTACTACACCACCTTTTGTATGGCAAAACACCCACTGACTGGACAAAATAGTGTTAATATTAAATTTCTCTGAAATATGTATATTAATTTGGTATTTAAAAAATATATAAACAAAAAGGATTTATTTAATATGATGTTCTGTATGGCATGTTTATGAAAGATTTATGTACATTTCTAATAAAAAATACCTTTATAGTTCCATTAATTAAAACATTTAAAAAGATCCTGTTATTAGATCTTCGTCATTCGACCTTATACTTGTATATTGTCATTTATTATATTTGTTCTTCAATATTATGTGGATCGATCTTATTTATATTTTAGATTTGGTCTAAAAAGTAAAATGAAAATCGAAATGCAAACAAACAATTTTTAGAAATCGAACCAAAATT
>NW_022146223.1:0-9024 GCF_002938485.1 Sitophilus oryzae | reverse complement strand
AGATATTTCTAAATTATAGAACATTTAAAAATATAACTAAAATTAAATGGTTGTAAGTGAACAACTGCTTACATCTAATGCGAAAAGAGCGCTCAGTCTTTTAGATGTTTTGGTGTTACTTTATTCATTAGTAGCTAACTAGATAAAATATACAGATGTATTTAGTTTCTTTTTTTTCTCTCATGGAAATGAATGTAAATATCTTTTTAAGTTGAATTTAACTAATAGTTATTGGTAACTAGTTCTGAGAAAAGGATTAATTATATTAAAAACGAAATGCTAATTCTATTGTAAGGGGCTGAAAATAAAACCCTGTATATTTACGTGTTTACAGAAACTCTTTTTGAGTTTTTAAACTTTACAAAGAATAGAGTATTAAATTACAAGAAAAACAAATTACAAAATATCATAATAAAAGATGCGGCGAGATCTAGCACAATGCTACTCCATCTAACCGCACTATTAAATACAGTATGATCGAAAAAAAACGGCGTCCAGTTGGCTGGGAAATGACGATCGATGACATTTCCCATATAAATTTACATATAAAATGACAGCGATCTTCATTTCATAGCCAACGCTGACGCCATTTTTTCTCGATCATACGGTATAAGCTTAACAACTAAAGTCTAAGTCTATTCGTGAGCAGTAATTAATGACACTAAAAGATTATAGAGAACAATAATATGATAGCAAAGGCGAGCATTAAATGAACAAACTAAAAACAGAAATAATTATAAGTTATTTTAAAATCACATTCTCGACGAAATTAAATACTTCTCCCATTCATACAATGACGCTCGACAGCTTTCCTGAATGAGCCAACAGAGGGCCTGCACAATACACTATTTGGTAAACCATTAAATACTTTTACAGCAGAATAACTAAATGAGCCTCGAAACCTGGAAGTTCTGTGCTTAGGTACAACAAAATTTCGGGAGTTACGTGTTGCCCGACCGTGGATACTATTATTAGTAATTAATTTGTCATAAAAATATTTAGGGAGTTGACTGTGACGAACTTTATTACTCGATTTAATTAAGGTAAGAAGATGTTTTAATTAAAGATTTTTATTTAAATTTAAATGCTTCAAAAAAAGCAGGGGGCGACATGTTTCGGGACTTAAAATTTAAGTCCCGAAACATGTTAAAGATTGTGAGTTATTTGTCCCCTTACCCGCCTTCCAGCGTTGCCAGGTGTCGGAAATAAAATTATGGATCAATATAGATAAAATTATCGAATTTATCACAAAATTATGTTACAAGCCATATATTTCGTTCTGAGGGAATTATCTAAAAAATATAATGATAGCAATAAATTTGGATCCTATTTTTTGTGGGTTTAACTTATTTTTAATAGGTTTGAAACGTATTTTCTCAGTCAGTTTTATGATATCGTGGTCTGGTTTCTCTTCTGTCCGTATTTTTAAATCGGAATTACTTGATTCGTCGCGAATATTTAGTGCTCTAGACCATGCCATTCTTTTAAACTTTAAAACCATTTGAGTCATTTTGCATTAACTACCTTAAAGTTAATTTATTTATCAAAAAATATAGTTCATGATTGATAAAACATTAATTATGGCAGGTTACCAAATTTGTTACAATTATCGATTATGGTACAGATTTTTGGGGAAAATTTTGTTCCAAAATTATGTTACAATTTGATAATTATGTTACATCTGGCAACACTGCCGCCTTCAGAGGTTTTACTTTGATAACCCTAAGATATGAATAAATATATTTCGATAGTTTCAGAGATATTAAAAAATAAATCAAAAATATATTTTTTTCAGCCCTTCCTAAAAAAAATTATTAAAAATACAAGAACTGTTCTGAAATCCAAGCTATATTAGGTATTTACTTTAGATGGTCTGTACTACGGCCAACTAAGAATGGACGCCGGCTGTATCTCAGAAACTACTTATCGTATAACTTTGGGGAAAAAAATTAATAAGTAAATCGACCAAGAGAAAATCTGAAAATTATTTTCAAGTTCGAAAAATGCCCGCTAGGGGGCGTTTCTCTAATAGCCAATCAGAAAAGATTTTTCTCAAAAATATGCAGGTGAACAGGTATTTTAAATATTACTATTGTAATCTCCGAGAAATTTGTAATTTTTTTGATATAGAGTATTTTGCTCTATCTCATAAAATGAAGTGGTGGGGGAAGGTTAAATTTGCTTTATTAAAATATGGATAACTCCGGTTTAGATTACCCAATTTAAACAAACTAGGGCTCGTTTAAAAAAGCTTTTCTTCCTTAATGATCTCCGGTATAAATTTTGTTTCCACAATTTTTTTCGTGGTAGCTAGAGGGCGCTATTTGACATCATAACAGATATGGCGCTTTTGCGTAAAAAATTAAATAGGAGGCTATATTTCTCTTTGCACAGTTAAATAGAGCACAAAATTTCCAAAATATCAGCGCAAACCGCAACTTTCTATCTTCTCTCTAACCGGATATATTAAGAGAACAAATCATGTTAGGCAGGTTAGGCTGCCGCTCAGGATTATATGGTCTAAAAATTATAGTAGTAGGCTAGGAAACAAAAAGAGGTATATTGATTACGTCAAAATATCAAAACGTTTAAGTTCAGTTTTCATGCATCCGAATTTCGGGAGATTTCTTAAAAAAATGACGTCATAATTATTTAAACACGTTTATGTAACATTATCATCAATCCATACAATTTTTACGATTTTCTTGGTTAATTATACGTAAATAGTTCTCAGATTAAAATGTCCGAAAGTCCGACAATCAATAATTTTATTAAAATTTCCAGAAATTTTGTGCCGCCATACTGCTTTTAACAGAAAACGGCCGAATTTTGTATGGCCGAAAACTAGGAGTTTAATTCATGTAAAGCTATTTAGTTATTAATCCACGTTCGTCCTTGATTTCACTTGTTTTCGTGTTTTTCCTGTTGTTTGTGTTATTTGTTATTATATTATAAAATTTATGTCGTTTGGGTCACTTTTCATATAGCACCGAACGAAGCTGCGAATCTTAACAATATGCACTACTGGTCCAAATCTACCCTTGATGCAAGTTGTTTAGCACCAAGACCGTTGGTAGGTAAATATTTACGCAGGAATTCTAGGATGGCGAACGATTGGATTTTTTTAATTATCCGAATGAAATGAACAATTCATAATTTCTAAGAAATGAATTGCCAATTTTGTTATTGGATTCATCATGATGAAATTGCATTTGTTGCAATTTCATCAGCATGAATGCAGTTGGTATTGGTGAGGTAGTTGTGCCGCTTATTTTGCTACGAATGTGTGGGGCTTCTTGGATACCACTTACTTTAGTAGATAGAGACATAAAATAATTAACTAGAAAGAAGTGTCAACTCTGTGTTAAATCGTGGAAACACGATACGCCACCGAAAGCCTTCGTTGTCGTCTGGAGAACTAATTTTCCAATTGACAGGTTGACATGATAAGGACATGATGGCTTAATTTTCATTTCCGTTTCCGGTTATTCAATGGCGGGTCCTCTTTCAGTTCAAATGTATTTTGTATTTTTTCTTTTCATAAATAAAACCAAAAAATAATTTATTCACATATATTTATTTGAAGTATGGAACAACGTGACTAAATAAACATAAAAATATAGAGGATTGTATTGTTTCAATACCAATTAGTTAATTATATGTACTTTTAACGTAAATTAGTTAAGGTATAAGCATGACTTACAGTAATTTGTAAATAAACACACGTATTCGCAGACTTCAAGGACAGAAAACGGACACAGGGACATGAAAACGGGAGCCTTATACAAAAACCTGAAAACAGAAAAACAAATTTTTTTATACTAAAATTAACAATCTAAAAATATCAATAGGTATAAAATATAAATATACTGTTTAAAAAAGCGTCCATTATTCCCAAAGAGACCTGGCTTATAAATCAAAAAGAAGCAAAAAGAGACTTTTAGTCGGATAACATAATCAGATTATCAGTCCGATTTATTGCATTATTGACAATAAATCGCACATATTGGAGATAAATGATGTTGGCTATAGTTAAAAATGATCTTACCTTGCTGTAAATTGTTTCCATTTTCAAAAAAATCGCCGATCAAAGAGATTATAACACCATTTTCTTGCATCTAAAAAATGTAAAAACAGTGTTTATTTACTACCTATTTTTCATATACATGGGACATACCTACTACGGCAGAAACGTCATTTTCTCCAGGATTCTTCATGTAATATATATTTTATATACTTTATTACCTTTATAATTATAAATTTCAGCCGAAATATTAAATTGAACTTCCAAAACGAAACTAAACGGAATGAATTAAAATGGCGTCGAATATTTTCGACACAATTTTCGAATTTGTTCTAGAACAAATCTGAAGTTGTCTCTGAAACTGAAATCTGTCAATTCTAAACTGTGAAGTTAGACAATAGTTAGACAAAAACAATGCTGTCCTTGTCTAGGCGGCCATACTTGTCGTGAGGAGAATGACAGGAATGACACTAATGACTGTTTCCAATTTTCCTATTTCACTGTCACCCCCCTGGATAGAGACGCTGGAGCGGCATACTTCCATGGCCAGCTAGGTCATCGGATTGAATATGCCTGGGTTTTAATTGATAGGATCGAATCAACAACGAACATGGAGAAATAATAATTAAATGGTATTAAAAGGAAACTTTAATTTGTTTAGATATTTTGACGTAACCAATTTACCTCTTTTTGTTTCCTAGCCTACTACTATAATTTTTAGACTATATAATCCTAAGCGACAACCTAACATCATTTGTTCTCTTAATATCTCCGGTTAGAGAGAAGATAGAAAGTTGCGGTTTGCGCTAATATTTTGGAAATTTTGTTCTCTATTTAACTGTGTAAAGAGAAATATAGCCTCCTATTTAAATTTTTTATGCAAAAGCGCAATATCTGTTATGATGTAAAACAACGCCTTCTAGCGGCCACGAAAAAAAATGTGAAAACTAGATTTATACTGGAGATTATTAAGGAAAAAAAGCTCTTTTAAACGAGCCCCAGTTTGTTTAAATCGGGTAACCCAGACCAGAGTTATCCTTATTTTAATAAAAACAAGTTTAACCTTCCCCCACCACTTTATTTTATGAGATAGAGCAAAATACTATGTATAAAAAATTACAAATTTCTCGATGATTACAATAGTAATATTTAAAATACCTGTTCACCTGCATATTTTTGAGAAAAACCCTGTTTTCTGATTGACTATCAGAGAAACGCCCCCTAGCGAACATTTTTCGAACTTGAAAATAATTTCCAGCAATTTCTCTTGGTAGATTTACTTATTAGAATTTTTTTCCCAAAGTTATACGATAAGTAGTTTCGGAGATACAGCCGGCGTCCATTCTTAGTTGGCCACCCGGTACTTACTTTGCTATAAATATGAAAATCGTAAATTATACAGAATGTTCAAAATTATTTCGTATTTTAGAAAGTTTAGCGTAGAAAACTTTCTAAAATATAAAATAATTTTTCTTTGTTTTTTTAAATTAACACCCTGTATACTATTTTTTCAATAGACGGAGAATAAAAAAATAAACATTTTTTGTATTTAGAGTATTTCAAAATTTTTTAATAATTTCGCAGATATTTGCGGTTTTATATTTCATATGGCATTTTCCACAGTAAATTTTTATCAAAGCCACCCAATGATTTTTCTTTCGTATTTTAACATTGAAAGTGTCATATGAAATAATACTGCGTGTATCTGCGAAACCGTTAAAAATTTTGAAATACTCTAAATACAAAAAATGTTCATTTTTGAACTATGATGATTAAATGTTATGATTTGTAGGATGTTTTTTTTTTATTTTCTGTAAAACAGTATGGAAATTTTGAAAAGTATAAACGAGATTAACCCTTCTAGAATAAGCAAATTTTTTTACGAAAAATGCATTTTTTGAAAATGTCAATAATAAAAAAGTTTTTCCTTTTGTAAAGACAATCCAGAACATACTGTAGTAATAACAGAAATAAGGCCCCTCACATTTTCATGTAGGTTTTTGTTTTTTGACGGAAGTAGGTACCTATATTGTCATACAACTATTATTTATTTACAAAAGCGCTACCTTACAAGTTATATTTTTTAATATCATGGGCTTTTACTGGAGGAATCATCTTGATTTACTTCAGAACTGCTAGATTCCTCCAAATTTAAATTCGATACTTTTAAGTCAACTGGCACTTCAACACCATCAATCTTAGCAGCAATTTCTGCATACTTCTTAGCTCTATATGCTTTTTTGGCTTCTTCTAAAAGTATATTATGAATAAGATTTTTATTTGAGGTGTTGTCAGGAAGTAGAGGTGGATAAGGATTGCCTCTCAGTTCGAGTACAGCTTTTTCATCCTCAGGACCTACAAATTAAGATTAATTGCGAACAGTTGAACACATATTTACTATAAATAACAGAAAACATTGCAGGATACACCAAAAAACTAAACACAAACACTTTCTGTTGTACTACGTATACTGTGTGTCAAAATATTAAATTCAATTTGTATCTTGAATGAGAATATATTAACCTGGATATGGTCGTGGAGCTCTTAACAATCGAGTGTATGAAATGTTGTAGTTCTCATATCTGGGCGCTAATACTTTGAATAGTTTATGAACAAGTTGTTTTTCTACAAGCCAATAATCTGCCATTTCCATTGTGGTTCTATGCGTATCTCCATAACGAATTGCATCTGATATCAACTAAAAAGCAATTTGTACCTCAAGTACGTTTTAAAAAACCATACTATATTCATTACCCTTTCAGCGTACATTCTTGCCTCGTCCGCTCTAGGGTAATTTAATTCTAATCTCTCATGTTTTATGAGCGCTGTTACAGTTTTTCTTAGTTTATCTAATCGGCCTTCTGGACCCTTGGGGTTTCTAAATTTGCGTAATCTAGGATTCACCCTAGTTTTTAATTGAGACACCAACTTGGATACTTCTGCTTGATTCATCGTTACTTAAATATTTGTATTTAATTTGATAAATAAAAATGAATAAAATTTTAGAACATTGGCAACAAATTTTTGTAGGTTAACTACTAACCACAGATCATTGCCACAGATAATTCAACTATAAACAACCACTAACCATAGAGCAATCTAAAAAAACCGCGTCAAAAATGGCCGCGTAAAAAACCTAACGCAAAAAATATTTTTTGAGGTAAAAAGCGTAGTTTTTGTACATTAATAAAACTACCTTTGAAAATATTGTTCAAGAATAGGCGTTAAATATATTTTAATTTATTTCATTAGATTTATTGTTTTTTTCAAAGATGTATTCTTTATGTTTATGTTTAATGTTCAATCGAAATTTTTACTGATACAAGTCTGAAATAACCCGAAACAACCAAAAATATATGCCTAAGGGATATGGAATGCCATATTTGATTTTTATTATTTTATTTTACATTTTTTTTCTTTTTCGGTGTATTTTATTAATACATAAAATAATCGGTACCCATCCTTTAGTGTATTTCGTTTATATATTGTCAATGGTTTCCATCAAAATATGTTTAATTGGTTGCTATTACTTGCATTCACAGTTGTTCTATTTGTGTATTACTGGTTGCCTGTAGTTGAAACAAGTTTAAAAGCTCGCGCCTAGCAGGAACATTTGCAGGCCCACATTTATTTAAAGGTCCTGCGCTAAACCGTCATCGCTAAATCGATTCGCGTCTGGTCGGTTATCGCAGGCTACTGCGATCTGTGAGTTCCTGCAACTTACCAGAAATCAGACGGATAGTGTGTGTATTGTGCGCGTGAAAGATCGGCGAAAAGTTTGTTTCGCGGACTGCATCTAGTAATCGTACCGAGCGTCGTATTTTTATCGCGGCTTTGCCGGCTAATTTGCTGATTTTCGATCATTTCTAACAACTTTTTTGTGTGTGCGGCGTTGTTTTTGAAGATGTTAAGATGACCACTACCACCACTACTATCCGAAAGTCTTATGGGAACAGAAAATTGTACACTTTTCCCGAAGATTATCCCGCCAGGTCGCCGAAACAGAAAAGCGGTTCGGTCAACAATTTGTTGAAGAAAAGTGGCGAGGACGTGAATAAATTGATTAAGTACATTGACGATAATATCGTAGGGAAGAATAATGCATTTTTAGGGCCCTTTGGAAGGAGGAAAGGTGAGTTTTTTTGTTGGGTTTATTTTTTTAAACTTTAAGTTACTTTAAAAATTTTATGACGCAAATACTATAATTATAATTATACCTATTATAATTAATATAATTATTAAAACCCAATACTACGTTATCTTCAACTAAAATGGTCTAGTTTTTTAAATTTGACAGAATAAATAATATAAATAATTTTTGAAAATAAATAAAAAATAAACAAATATAGGTAAAATAATAATAAAAATAAAACACCAAATTGCTGATGATTTGAAAAAAATATAATCTTAAACTAATTATTTTTAATTGATTATTGACATAACATTATTAGAAAATGCATATATAGTTAATAAAATGCAGTTCCGGAAGTAAGTACCGCCATTTTGAAAATGTTTTATATTAATTTTCTGTCTAAAATATTTTAAATTAATCTGCTAAATATTTTTTTATACTGGTTATCGAATTATTTTTCGGTAAGACTACGATTTTGGGGAAAAATATAACGCGTACCTATATAAGCGTATAAATATACAGTTCATACCAAATATCAAAACTTTGAGTCACGTGATTAAGCGTTGCCACTTTTATATATTATTTTCTTTTAATCAAAATATTTTAGGAAACAAAAAAATATTAATTATATATATCTCGATAAATATATAAACAGTTATTATTTATATCAACAAAATTCAACATAAAGGATATAAAGGGCCATTATTACCACCGCTTTTTTGTTCAAAATATTCTTATAAAGTTGCGATGATTTTTTTGCGGCTATTAAACTATCTTGTACCATTTCGCACTAAAAGAGGTTCTCAAAAGAATAATATTCTATTGCAAGGTCTGCTAGTAAACACTTTTAAGTTTAAAGTATCACAAC
>NW_022146222.1:0-54004 GCF_002938485.1 Sitophilus oryzae | reverse complement strand
TTTGGAAAAAGCATGTTTTTACGAATAATTTGATACCACACACTTGGTATTTCGAGTCAAATTGTCGTTATGAACCGAGGGTACCATTTAAAAATGAAAAGTTGTACTCATTTCCGGTAAAACCGGAAGCGACCGAAAACAATTGAATATGTCAGTCAATCCTAATTTATGTCATATACTAACAAACCAAATATTGTTGTTGTATCTGAAAAAATATAAAAGTTATAGGAGTGAGCCACTGTTGACGCACCCGGTATACATATAAGATCTACCTATTATCTTACGATCCCGTGCACTTGATATCTCGGCTACAAACAAACTATTATACTCTCTGTATAGCATATTAGATTGAAAAAACAAAGATATAAATAGATTTGTTTTACAATGAACAATAACATAACGAAACTAATATATTGATCAATGTCAGACAATCTAATAAAGAGGAAGTAAGAAAGTTGTAGGAAATTGGTTTCTATTTTTATTGTACTGGAATTAATCCATTAAAATTTATAGTAAATAATATAAATTTTATTATTACTAATCAAAATACAAAAGTTATTAACCTGTCAACAATAATGAATAAAGGAAATATTCTGAAATTTTGAATATTTTAGTTATTCAGAACAGAAAATTAGTATGGACAAAAATAAATTATTCTACTCGCTAATGAATATAATTTCATATGAATATTCCACATAGATATTAAATCCATTATAAATTCATACATCAAGTACCATACGATCCAAAAAACGGCGTCAGGGCTGGCTTGGAAATTATGATAGCCGTCATTTTCGATCGTCGGTCGCGTCGTTTAGAAATCAGCTTGACGCGGTACTCATACTACGGTACATTACTATAAAAGTGAATTAGTATGAGTATATAATTTTGTTATATTATAAAAAATTGGATAATTAACGTTTTACGTAGACTATTACGTACCATAAACATTATCATTCTTAATAAATTCAGACTTAATATAAAATGAATAATGAACAGTTCATTAGTTTTACATTTATTTAAATTGTAAGGTAACATTTGATTTATTATTACTATTAGGCTAATCTGGCTAATTGCTTTGTTTATAATAAATTTCCACGTTTAACGCATTAGAAAATATTTCGTTCGGTAAATTTAAGTTTGTTTTTTTTCTAAATAAGGGTTTAAAGGTTATAGAACTTTCTAGTATATTTTTTTTATAATGACTGAGTCTTTTTCATTGGCGTGAACCTATACCTAATATATTGATATAATAAATATTCGATTTTGGCAATACGCCTATAACATCAAGTATCTGTTTTATCAGGTTATTTTTAGTTGATCGTTTTATTAATTGAGAAAATTAAGAGATTAATTTATTCATTAATTGATTTAAAAATTTTATATATCAACTAGCCCATGCTATACTATATACAAATATATTATCTGCAAAATCATTAAAATATTCTTCAGATACAAATAAGTAATGTTCATTTTATAATTATGTTTCTAAAATAAAAATAATATGCGTTTCTTTTAAAAAGAGATGAATTAATTTAATTTTTAACACTTTTGAGCACCCATGTACAATTTACAATTACGATATTATTTATAATAAGATTAGTACAAACCAACTGTAGTAAACATCGAGTGTTGTTCTGACTCCAGGATATCCATTTTGATTTCAGGATGAATTTTTATTTTTTTATAAAATTCTGCAAAATACATTTTTTTATTTATTAATTTCCCTGGAACTATACAAAACAAATTAAAATAATAATCTTCACTCAAAATATTATTATAGATCAGGACAAAATCAATATATATTATAGATCATAGGACAAAACACAAAAATGCGATACAAGGCGTTTTATTTAAAAAATACACCCTCACAATCCAGTCACTTTTTTTAGAGACCCGACGAAGAAAATGACACTCTGATTTGGATGACATTTGATGACATTTGACATTTTCGAATATGGTTTATTTGAAATTGCAATATGTGATTCATAACGACAATTTGATTTGAAATACCAAGAGTTTGGTACCAAATTATTCGCAAAAAATGCTGTTTTCAAATATGCTAATGGGCCACCCTTGTTCTATTTGAAAAAAAATGAGATATGATTTGGACATTTTTTAAATGGCCAGGACTTTTTTAAATGGCCAGGACAAGATACTAAAACCATTAGACGTTTGTCAAATCTGTTTTTTGCAAGGCTCCTGGATTAAAAATTAGTGTTTTTAACACAATCATGGCACTCTAGATTGAAATTTAAAATACAATGTTGTTTTAAGCGAAAATGTCAAAAGTTGACATATGATATGTCATTCTATTCAGAGTGTCATTTTCTATCGAATAAAGTAAAAATATACCGAGGGTGCTAATTAAAAATCAAAAGTTGTAGTCATTTCCCTGAAAGAGGAAGTGGCTGAAAGGAATTAAGTACGTCAATCAATTCTGATTTATGTCATATACTAACATACCATATCTGGTTTTTTTATCTGAAAAAATAAAAAAGTTATAGGGATGAGTCACGTTTGGGACGCAGCCGGTATAATAAATGAATACCATCAGTACTGCAAGTTTTTACCAAAAAAACTAATATTAATGCGCATTCTGACGACTCGTGTACTTGGCAATTAATTGTGATTGGCATACAGGGTCCGGCGTTAGTGCGTAGTAGCTCCTATAATAAATAACTTAGATATTTTGTATAGATGCCCGACGCACCCGCCGGACCCTGTATACCAATCACAATTATTTGCCAAGTACACGAGTCGTCTGAGCGCGCCATTACAAGAATACAATGTGATAGAAAAAAAAATGTCATCAGCGATGGCTATGAAATGAAGACCGCTGTCATTTTATATGTAAATTTATTTGGGAAATGTCATCAATCATCATTTCTCAGCCACCTGAACGCTATTTTTTTCGATCATACATCATACGGTATGCCTTCTTCAAAGTTGTCAGTGTTACCATGCAACTACACATAGCGATAACGTATAGTAGACATAAAAATTTGCTGCATTGACTTCATTTGTATTTTCTCTTCCTACTTTTTTTGTACTGCAAAAATAACATCTACAATAGCGCTTGTCTTGATCTTGTGACAATAGTTTCACCTCAAGTGTAAATCTGTTGGTTATATTATATAAAAGTACCCTATTTACAAATATTAACAAGAAAGATCTTAACTTGTTCAACGCATCAGTAAGGTTTTTTTTATTACCGCGGCTGAATATATTTAACATAACTAATTATCGATATTCGTTTCAGGGTTTCGACACAGCAGAAGGAGGCGGTATCGACCTCCATCTCCACATCATCACCAGGCACCTAGAAAATCCCCTGCTCGGTGCTCTGGGCGCCAACCCTGGCCAACGAAGTCGCAGACGAAATGCGAGACCACGATTGGCTGCAAGGATGCCAGTGCAGGTCCCCTGCTCAGGAAATCATTCAGACCGGATTACTTCAGAGTAGTCGTCGTAGATGACGAGGACACTGTTGAAATATGTGGCGCTCTTAAGGTATGTCACATATTATAGAGATCGAGATTTAAGTTTAAGGAAAATGGGTTCCCAGATGTTCCGATTTAGACAGGATTGTCTTGACTTTTCAAACAAAGTCTTTAGTTGTCTCGGAATTTAATTCGTGGTCAAAAAATTTAAATATAATTATCCAAGATAAAATACTCGTAACAAGTGAGAACATTTTTCATTATTGAGTTACATAGCGAAATGTGTTTTGCTAGATTCCTTCAACATATCCAATTATCAAAAATATTTTGACATACGTCATGTGAAATCTGCCATAATTGACATATACAGGGTCGCTGATATGTAATTCATACATACTGCCATTACCGCTGACGAGTATTTGACACGCATCAGAAGATGGTCACGCAAAGCGTTTTCTTTCATGAGCTTTTCTGTGACTGAAAAGCCCGATTCGTGATGTTATCTGCCTACCGTACTCCGGACATTCAAAAATGTCCTTGCTTTGTTGCCTCTTTACTTTTTGATTGTCGCTGTTAACTGAGTTTACAATTCTTCTCCATGGAGTTCTATTGTGAGCTGTCCCACTCATTCTGTATATTAATCCCCTTTAAGTTTTCGTGGAAAATGTCCTTGTACCTTTTGAGTTGTCCACCCGGCCTCCTCTTACCGTATACAAGCTCACCGTAAAGCAGATATTTTGGTATGCGGTTTTCTTGCATTCTGCATAGGTGACCAGCCCATCTTAAGCGGGATTTTGTAACCATGACTTCAATACTCTCGCAGTTAGCTTTTTTAAGGACCGATACGTTTGAGACATGATGGAACCATTTGATTCTTAAAAAGTTGTCTAAGGTGTCTCTGTTGCAGCTTGTTTAATGCGTTCATGTGTCGTCGGCGGTGCAACACTCAGGTTTCCGCTCCCATACAATATAGTGGGATTATTATTGCTCAGTGCGAAATTTAAATTCTAGTCAGCACGGCGCCGAATATGTCCATGGTTGGCAGCCTGGCCAGATTTAAAAATCGCGCCCTCGATTATGGAAACTAAAAAGTTTAATTGATATAAAATAATATAGTTGAATTTTAACATTTAGAAAATAAAATAAATTTAATGAAGTTAAGGATTTTCGTAGGTGTTTTTTATTTAAATTCACATTGAGGTATATTATGATTCTCTTCTTATCTTCCACAATACCTTTTTTCCAGAACATTTGTCGCTTGCGGCGCTGGTTTCGTAGACGGTCTCGGCCTCGGTGACAACACCAAAGGCCGCCGTCATCAGGTTGGGCCTGATGGAAATGGTCAAGTTCGTGGACGTGTTCTACCCCGGAGGCAACTGTCCACCTTCTTCGAGAGTTGTTGCCGATCTCATCACCACATCGTGGCCGTAACCAATAAGGTGAGCAAGGCCTTCATTGAACAGGCAAGTCCATCAAAGAGCTGGAAGAACGAGTTGCTCAACGGGCAGGAAATTGCAGGGCCCTTTCACTGCCGAGGAGGTTAACTTTATGTTGAGGAATAAGGGCATGGAAGAAGTAAGTGTACAAAGATCTTAAGCGCAGATTGTTAAGCTAGGGCTACATGTACGGCTATCGTGATGGACAACTTCGGGTTACGTATAATTATCGCTTGACTAACTAATTATACAGACCGGACCACCGTGCACCGCACCGTAGTAATGCTTTATAGGCAGAACCGGACGAATTAAGCGTATACCCGTCCGCCGGATAAAAAGCAGGCGAAGAATGCGATAAAATAAAAAATAGGTAGATATGTGATAAGATTTTTTCCATTTGTATTTATTCGTGTTTTAATAGCCAAAACGAATACATAGATTCTCGCGACAGTTCTCGTGTAAAATTTATTTTTTAAGTAAAATAATGGATGTTTACGATGTTCGTGAGAAAATTCAAATTGTAAAGTGGTATTTCCAAAATAGGTCTTATCGGGATATACAAACAATTTTTCCACAAACTTTTGTAAACAGGCCAATTCCATCTTTACCTACTGTATCAAGAGTTATTAATAATTTTGAACACATGGGTGCGTGTTCCCACAACAACACAAAAAGCCTGATGTGTTGATTAATGAAGAACAGGAGTTAAAATAAATTAATTAATTAATTATTAATTATTATTTATTTATTAATTTAGTTAATTGTTCATTTGTGCTACCGCGGATCAAAATCCCACGTTTTCAAGTAATCAAATTGCTGAGGTGGTTGTCCTGTCCACAATGACCGTATTGTTCAAGAATATTTGAACAATACTTTTCCGAGCCGTTTAATTAGTGGACATGGAACTATTTTGTGGCCCGCTAGATCACCAGATCTTTCTCCCAATGATTTATTTTTGTGGGGTTATGTAAAATCCAAAGTGTATGGTCATAATAGGGCTAATAATCTGGATGAGGTTCAAGTAAAAATACGAGAGGCTTTCCAAACTATTAGCCCTAATATGTTAGCTAATGTCGGGGATTTTACGACCGCCTAGGCTTCTTCTGTCTAGCACAAGAACATGGTCTTTTTGAACACTTGTTATAACGTTTTTATATTTAGAGAATATTTTAATTTTTTTGGGGTTTAGAGAATTTATTTATTTTTAGTTTTGGCTTGTAAACACACCGAAATAATAAATATTTAAGTATTTTCATTTTAAATGTTACCTTAAGTGAAGGTAAACACTTAAAATGAAAATAATAAATACTCGGCACTCCTCGCGTCGTATTCCTAGTCTGTCACGACCGACCCGTCCAAGCGCAACTGCAACTGCGTACTGCCTGACCAGCCGACTAGCCGGCAGTGAATCTCTCGAGCCGCGAACGCAAATTGGGAAACGTAAATTCATTCGGCAACTTGCTATGTTACTAGTAGCCTGGATGTTTCTCTGTGGTAATTAACTAATAATTTATGTAGAGTTGGTGGTATACCCCTTCCCATATGTTTTCTTCAAATCGGAATATCGGTTCTTAAAATATCTTAAAAATGTGTTTTTTTTAAGTTGTTGCCCTCTAACGGACAAACAGAGCACTTTTGTATAGAGGTAAATTGTGTCCATTAGACTTATTTTGGTCCCCAAAAATATGTAGTAAAATCTGTCTACGGAATATTGGGACACTAAAACTGCTGGGATGTTTCAAAAAACATGTGCCATCTCTCGTGGGAAGATTCCTCACGTAAAAATAAAATTTATTTTATATCAACTTAGATCCGATTCTGCTTTGTTTCGTAGCTACAGGGCGTTGAAGTCTTAATATTCTTTCGATTTATTATAACTCTCTCCAATTACTTTTAGTGATTATGAACAAATTTTGAGGGTAAAGTTACTATAAGTGCTACATATATTTTAATGTTAAAGTTTCTATAAATTCATCAGGGACGTGCATATGGGTTATCGCTGGAAATTTTCAAAAAAAACGTGCGCCACTGACTTCTTTCGGAAAAATCTCTTGATATTTTGTCGAATTCGGCCTCCTTGATGGAGACAAACACAATTTATTAATCACAATTAAGATTAAATCTGTTGTGGCCTAGTTTTTAAGTTTTTTTAATTTGACAAGTTGACTCGAAATGTGTGGTGCCAAATTATTCGTAAAAAAATGCTTTTTCTAAATATGCATGAAGCATGAACCACCTTCGTTCCGTTTGGAAACATTGAGATATTATTAAAAATACGATTTGGACATCTTTTAATCGGCCAGGACAACACACAAAAAACAATACACAATTAAATCTTTTCCCAAGGATCCTTGAGTAAAAATTAGTGTTTTCAACACCGTCATGGCACTCTAGATTGAATCTTAAAATAAGATTTTTAAGCGTCGTCAAAAATAGACATATGATATGCCATTCTTTTCAGAGTGTCATTTTTTATCCAATAAAGTAAAAAAAAATAACGAGGGTGGTATTTAAAAATCAAAAGTTGTAGTCATTTCCAGTGAAACAGGAAGTGATCGAAACGAATTGAATACGCCACTCAATCCTAATTTATGGTATATGCTAATATACCAAATCTCTTTTTTATATCAGAAAAAATAAAAAAAGTTATAGGGGCAAACCACTTTTGAAAAACACCAGGTATATTATGAATCGTGTGGCCCTAGAAAATAATACCTTCTCTATAAATAAATAAAATCAGAGAAAAAATTCAATCGCAGTTTACTATAAAATGCTTCAATGGACCACAAAATTACGTTCGCAACAAAATCATAAATCATAATACAAAATTCAAACTCGTAGATAGGTTATCACGGTCTAATTTACAAATCACAATCATGGCAAATCGCAATCGTAGAAAATCGCAAATCGCAGCAAAATCGCAACTCGCATCTATAGTAATATTGGTTGCTTAAATTGAAACTCGCCAATAGAAGAAATCGTAGCCGCAGTTTCTTATGAGAGTCAATCGCAGGTTGCGATTTTAAAATCGTTGCGATTGAATCGCAGTTTGCGATTTGTTGCTCATCTCTAATATTTTTCATTTATTTCAGATTCCCCCTTTTCACCGCAATCCACAAAATTTGTACGGGTGTTAAGACACCGCTAGACTTCATCGACTGCATCAGGAACCACCCAGAGCACATGTAAGATTTTTTCATATGTTCTGCCATCTATTTTCCTTTCTGTTGATTGATTACATGTACCATTTCTCTTTTCAACCGAATTTTCCCATTCTCCAACACTAACTTTAAGTTTAAAAACGGTCTGTGTTGTGTCACAACGAAACACGACTATCTTCCACTAAGAAGTAAACTTACAAAGACACTGTGAATACATATCATTCAAAGTTTGATTGCTATGGCAATTACTTTGCAATATACAACAATCGTTTTACTAAAACGGGCGTTTATTTGAATTAAAGGCATGAAATTCATTTTTATATTGTTAACTCATGAATTGTTGTTATTCTAGCTGTTCAAGGATTTGCATGATAATTTAGATCATATATTTTATCATGGATCTTAAAATGAATGCTCATTATATTTGGGGAATTGAAAATATTGAACTAAAACGCAAATGCATGCATTAAAGACTTTTCTGTTACTTTTCTACCTTCCTGCATTACATAGAGGCACGATTTTCTCTATCGCTACTTTTATTTTGCACTAAACCTTGAAAAATCACAAAGATAATTTTGTTATTTTACAGAATTTGTAATCAAAAAGGGCCCATGTGGAGTAAATTACATCAATAAGGTCGTATTATTAACTATTTCGATTTAAATACGTCTATCTGCTATTTTTCTACCAAGCGTTATAGGAAATGTAGAGGAGAATATGTAGGACAAGAAATTACACTTCTTTTGTAATAAAATTGGATATTAGTAATAATTTATAATTTCTCTATTATAGTGATATAAAACTATTAAAAACAGTTTTATAATGTAACTTTCTATAGTGCAGGTTATGTTCAAATTTCGATAATTTATCACTTATTTGAATACCTTGTCTTAAAGACTAAAGTAGTATATCTATAGACTTGGCGAGACCGCGAGGTGGTTTCAAAATGGCTGACTAGAATTCCGATAAATCAATGGCGTTTAATTTTCAATAATTTTCTAGTTTCACATCGACTTCTTTTTCTTGAGGTGCCTCTTCTCTCTTCTCAGCGAAGATTGAATTGAATTCTTCTCGTCTTTCTGCTGTTCTGACGAGTGTTTGGACATTCATTCATTTCATTCCGAACTATTTCTAATAAAAATAAACAGATTTATGGAATTATTTAATAACAAAAATATACGCTACTTGGACATTGTTAAAATTTAAAAAAATTACACATCTTAATTATTCGTAATAAATAATAAGTGCGAGAATAATAATATATGTCAATCGGTTTCAAAACATTCTTCGACGTCTTCCGATACCCTATCGCCAGAGGTCGTCTTCGAGCTATCGTTCTTTTAGCGCCTTGTCTATACCTTCTCTCCAGCTCTTGCGTGGTCTACTTCTTTTTCGTCGTCCCGCTTGAGCCCAGAGGCTTCTTAAGTCTTTTTATTGAATAATTTGATCAGGGCAGGAGCCTTGGCTCCATGGGCCCCCATCTATATCCGCCACTGGATCAGGTTACATAATATCCATAATAGAGAATAAAATAGATTATTTTACATAGATTTTTATAGAAATCCTGTAAAACTACCTCAAATAAAACAAGGCCTAGGAGAAAAGTAACAGAAAATTTACCATATCCTTGGCTTAGAATCGCAGAGTTGGATTCAGAGTTGTTGAACATTGGTAGTTACAACAGAAACTACCAATGTTCATACAACTGTGTAATTCTAAGCCAACGATATGTTGGGTGTTTGTTAATATCAGTATGAACTTCCTAATGAAATTACCAAAGAAATGTAATATTTGCATAAGTTAAACACTAGTATTTTAAATGTTTAGTGCCATTGTTCAATTTGTAAGTACGTAAATCCATATACCTATGTTATCTAGTCATTTAGTTCACTACACTGCTGTAGCTATAACCAGTAACTTGTATATTTTTCTTTATTTTTAAAAATGTATAAATTGGCAATTTTAAACCAAATTGACGTTTAAGTAAATCGGGTACATAAAACACGTGTAATCATAACTATTTTAGTAGAAAATATGATAAAGGACATTTTTAAAAATTAGATACTCAGGACCGATTTCAAAATTGTTCCAGATATATTCCCGTACATATTGGCTTCCAGTAATTTTTCCAATCCCGTGTCCTCTTATCCTTATACTCTGTTTGTTGATTTTATATATATAATATTATAGTATATACTCTACTAATTTGTTATGATTAATAATTGTTGAATAAAATTCGTCCTGTACTAATATAATTGTTTTTTATTTATCTGTAGACTGATAAAGTTTGGTTTAAATATAAAGTAATTAATATAATCTAGATTACTAAACTGTTTTTCAATGCATAGTGGATTACCAGGATAAAATATTTTTAGTTTCATATTATACTATGATTTATTACAAACGATGCTACAGTAGGCGTAAAAATTACATTTTATTTAGGACTTTACTATTACCTGTTCTTAATTTCCCGAGTTGATGTTGAGAAGCGATGATAAGTTTATGGGCTGTTTCAAAGATAACAATAAGCTGTCATTGTCAAGAATACAGCGATTAGACACACTCAATCCAGAACCACAGATTTATTAGTCAGACGGAGAAATTAAAACAAGCGCATGCGTATGATGAATCGCTACAAAAAAGTTGTGCCACAGATTAAGTTTTATTTCAATTGGGAATACATTTTTTACAAAAGACAACAATGCATTCGAGAAAAATAACCAAAAAAAACGTAACAACGCCATAGTCCTATTAAAGGTCCGAGGTCAGGGCGGCGTTTATCAGCTAGATGAAATAAGTGCCACATCTGTAAGTTAATCTGTGTCCGAACTTTAATGCTATTTCTACGCCTACTGTGACTTTTTATTTTAGATCGTTAAAATAAACAATGTAAGACGTGGTAAGACTATTTACAACAAATTCCAAATCTTATTATACCCATTCAGGGTGGCGCCTCATTCGCCTCGGTTGATTACGAAAACGGAAAGATGTAGAAACAAAATATTTTAGGGGTATATGTGGGAAGACAATGTGTGCACAATTTAAAATTATTTTTGAAATATGCAGGGTGTTTTCAGAACTAAGTCCATACCAAAGTTATATTTTTCTTATGAACACCAGTATTTATTTCAGTTTTCGGATTCTTGGGCCCAAAAAGGCATTTATTATAAGGGTTAAATATGTTTAAAATCTTTAGTTTTTGAGATATTTAAAACTGTTTAAATTTGCATGCTACAATAGATAGACTATTAACACCCTGTACATTACTTTTCAAGAATTGAATTCTTATGCTGAGTTTAAAGGTGGAGAAGTAAACTTTACTGAAAAATGGTATTGGTTTCTTGATTTATACAGGGCCATCAAAAGTTGCCGATCCATTTTAAGGATATATTTTATATAAAATTTTGTTATTTCAAATGTAACATCCTCTATTTTTAAAATAAATCAAGAAGCAGATTCAAATGTCTTTCAAACTTAGGGTTTCCTATACCTATCTAGTTCAGATTTTTGAATAAAAAGCGATTTTAAAATAAAATTGTAATCAAGATGGCTGGTGCCGCCATGGCAATTTTCTAGTGACAGTTAGTAACTATTTTCAAAGTCGACATTAGTTTATGGACATTATTATTTATAATTTATAACAGTTTACTTAAATTTACCTATAGTTTAATAAGTAAGTATTTATTATTTTATCAAAGAAAATAAAGCAGTATCTGCTGGCGAAACGAATAGATATGTTACTAGTGATATTATTTTGTGAGGAAAATTGCTTCTCGGCCTCAAGGGCTTATGCTCAAAGATATCCAAATAGGAATCTTCCTGATAAGAGTTTCTTTGAAAAACTTCTTGTCCTATTTCGCCGGGTAGTGTGGTTTATCAAAAACCTATTAGGCAGAAACCTGTCGTTGGAAGTGAAGAAAATGAATTTACCGTAATTGAAATCTTTTATAGAAAATCCATATATCTACAAGTCATTGTAAATAAATCAAAGATCTACATTTTCGTTTTTCTTGATAGAATAATAAATACATATTTAATAAATATTATTTATTAAACTATTATAGGTAAATTAAATAAAAGTATCGTATATAAATTTAATTAAGTCCATAATCTAATTTCGATTTTAAAAATAGTTACTAACTGTCATTAGAAACTTGCCATGACAACGCTAGCCATCTTGATTACAGTTTTATTGAAAATCGCTTTTTATTCGAAAAATTCAAAATCTAGACAGATGAGTATAGGAAACCTAATATAGTTTTGAAAGAGCATTTAAATCTGCTTCGACATACATATTTAAAAAATACATAGTGTTGCATTTGAAACGACAGAAGTTTTATGTAAAATAAATATTTAAAATAGACCATCAATTATTGATACCCATATTTAAGGAAGGAACTTTTTATTTTCTGTAATTTATTTCTCTACCAAACTCAACACAAAGAACTAATTCTGAAAAGTAATGTACAGGGTGTTAATAATCTATTCTATTGTAACATGCAAATTTAAATATCTTTCAATATCTCAAAAACCAAGATTTTTAAACATATTTAACCCTTATAATAAATACCTTTTTGGGCCCAAGAATCAAAAATGAAATAAATACCGGGTATACCATAATAAAAAATATAACTTTGGATGGATCTTAGTTCTGAAACACCCTGTACATTCAAAATATTTTAAATTGTGCACGATACCTTCCCGCATATACCCATAAAATATTTTGTTTCTACATCTTTCCGTTTTCGTATAACCGAGGCGAATGAGGTGCGCCACCTGTATATATAACATGTAGAGTGAATGTATATAAATATACTATAGTTTTATATTCTTCATAACTTTCATTTAATTACTTATTAGCAAAATTTAAAACATAAAAAATTTAGGATATAAATTAACAATAGGTTTTAAGAGAAACTGACTTAAATGGCGGTTTTCGTGTAATAATTACAACAGTTTCAGTTTTAAACATTACACACACCCATGAAACATTGTAATAAGTAACTGATCCGTATAGATGTAAAATGTAATTAATTACTATTTTGGAGTGTTATAAACTAAATTTTTGTGGTAACTTTGTCTTAACAGTTCTATCATGTATGATTATATAAAAAATACCTGTAGCTAGATAATTGAAATTACTGTTTGTTTAGTGTGATACTAAATATTTTGGATTATTGTGGAGATCTGAAGATACCACGTTAATATGTATAATAAAACATAATTAAGACTTAATTTTGCTAATTTAATTGTAAATTGTGGCAATTCTAGCTAAACTAAACAGTAAGAAACCCAAATTCATTTCTAAATGCACTACAGTAAAATAATACAAGAACTGCTTAATTATGTGTTTTATTATCATACTTTATTATAAAATAATTACTAAAACTTTTGTGTGTGATTTTGTGGACTTTGATATTTTTTATTAATTTGCCTATCACTGTTTTGTTCTAGGAATTCACAAATTGATCATTCCGACAGACTCGTTGACCATCATTCTAGCAAACTTTAGGAAACGACTAAAACGAATACCATTTTGTGATATATTTATGCATTTTGTTCTGATACTAAGTATTCCACTAATCTCAATGTATGCTTAGGATATGTACTATAATTTTAGGTGGATTCAAACAGTAAAATAAAATAAAGTAAGAAATAAGAATTTCTAATTTGTAGATGTTACTAACTAGAGAAATCAAACAGACTACAATATACACGTGCGCATTTCCATAGTTGTGTTACACAATATATTGTCTTCTGAGAAAAACTGTATAAACCAAACAACGCAATAGAAGAAGAAATAAGTTTATCCAAAAAAAAATCCATTTATTTTATATCCATTTTATTTTTATTTTATTTCTGTTGAATCCGACCTATAAAATTGATTTATTTGTCAAATGCAAATAATCAACATATCAACCAATATTCCGCAGTAACTACATTCTATGTTGTATTGTACGGTGGCAGTATTGTTATTCAATTATTAATTTTAAATTTCATATTTTTTTAACTTACATTACCATTTTATTAATTTACATTAAATGCATTGGTTTAACTCACTTCACTCGCTTATCATATGTTCACTTGACACTAATACCCTGTGATCGAATGAAAACGACGTCAAGGTAGTCCTAGATATAAGATTTGAATTCGAGTTATGCTATGTGATTTGATTTTTAGTAAGGACACCTATTATATTTTAAATTCTGTATTTCAAAGGACTATAACAAAACATCAAATTGTGCTATATTTTTTTGGAAAGAGTAATTTTAAGTTATTCTCAGTTAATGAAAAACATGCAGGGTGTCCCAAATAAAATTATACTTAAACTATTAAATTCTACGTAAAAAGTTTCTGTGGAAATGTTTTGTAAAAATATAAAATTTTCTGTAGCAAAAAGTTACAGCGATTTGTTGAAAATAGACATTTTGAAAACACCCGTAACTCCGAAACGGTAAAAGATATCGTTTTTATCATCATATATTTTTTTAAAATTCAGCTCAGACACACCGATATTAGTTTTCGTCTATCTCCCTATAGAAGAGTATTTCCCTTTAAGTGTCAATTTGACCCACCCTGTACAGCTTAAACTTTACTTATCTGTACACCTATTCTAACGTCGTTTTTTTTTTCGATCATACCGTATTTTCATGGCATTGACTTTTTCTTTTGCATACTTTTTAATATCTTCTTTATTTTACAGGGTTGAAGGGGCTGATTAGTATGGTTGCCTAGTTAATACATTTCTTGTAATAAATTTAAAAAGAAATATAGGGTATAATTTAAAGTTGCAATATTTCACATTATTAAAACTACACAATTTTTAGAAGATTTAGACAAATGTTTGTAGTTTCGTTTTTTAGCAAAAAGATCAGAAATAATTTTATAATTACTTATGAGAAAATGTTAAGTAATGTTTTGCAATAATGTTCCACTTACCTATCTAGTGCAATATAATTACTAAATCTACTTATTTCTGATTGGTTGCGGGTATGCTAATGGTGTTGGATTAGCATATAGAACTCCCTAAAATTTTCTATTCGTGTTTCAATTGCCTTACAACACAGTTCACTAGTCAAATTATTTTCTTAGTATAATTTATAATATAAAGTTTATATAGATTTAAACTTTCACTTTTGATTAAAACAAAGTGAAATAGTGTGAAAGTAATTTTTGAGCAGTTACTTATTTATTATTCTCATGTTCATAACATTTAATTTTTATTGTTATGATAACAGAAAAGATATACTGAAAATAAAAGATTCAATAAATTTTTAGGGAATAATTTTGATCAAATTGTCATAATTTCGTTAAAGCAATGCACGTTTTAACGGTGTTGATTTAAAATATGATTTATTAATGTTGTAAAATATTGTTCTTTATTGTCTTCTATTGGGTTGTAATTTACGGAAGAAATTGTTAAAACATAAAACTTTAACCTTAATAAATACCTGAAGATTATATTATATTTTTTTGTTTTATTTCAAATATCCATATGATCACAAAGTTCTATGATCAAGTCAGCTGTTTGAAAAAATAAGTACGTAGTACAGGCTGTACAACCATCGTTCAAACGTACTCTACTATACATACAGATTTGGTCATGGTAGATGCGTGGTCTGGATTTTAACGTGTAAGACAATGATGGAGACAGCATAATGAAAATGAGATATTAAAAGAGAAAATTTGGGTTGGATATATTTTCTATGCGGTATTGCCAGATTTTGCGTCAAAATTTCAATCCGCCCAAAAAAGCGTTTACGAAAATTATTGCATCTAGGGTTGGATCTTTAATTTCCACAATTAGTTACTCATTTTACTACAGCTGTAATAGATTAAAGTATCGGTCTCAGAACTACGTTGTGTCGTTGGCAGAACTACCAAAACAAGCAATTATAGTTGTTAGTTATACATAATCATATACATGCGGGTATTTAGTAGACTAGTGTCGTTTCCCGGTCCTCGACTTTCATAAATTCCGGTCCCACTAGTCACCACTTCTTAGGTGTCTTTCAAGCGTGGCTTCATGTACATCATCCCATCTTTTTCCTTCCATGTTCTTGCTGGTCTTCCTCCTATTCCAGTAGAGAGAAGAAAACCAGGAGGTTTTCTTCTCTCGACTGGAATACGAGGATATAGGTACTCTACTGGTATAGGATCCAGTCCCATACTCTCTTAAGTATTCTTAAATCTTCCATTCTTTGAAGGTGGGCAATCCATGGTATCCAAGATAGTACCATTTACTTGCATCTCATCTCTTATACAAACATTTCTTGCATGTTCTAGGGGAGATGTTCTGTTGCTACGCCTCCAATAGTCCATTTCAAATGCAAATAATATAAAAAATTTTTTGTTTCTCCTGTGAGTTCCCACGTCTCCGATCCGTAGGTACAACCAGATTCAAAGATAGAAAGCAGCCATCATGCTTCTTTCGTTTTTCTTGATATTCTATCGCTCCAAAGAAGAGAGTTTAGTTCCTTAATTATTCTTCCTCCCTGTAATTTTATTGGATATATCCTCATTACTTTTGCCATCTGAGGAAAGAGTTACTCCAAGGTATTTAAATTTGGAGCAGTGTTTTATTGTTTTGCCCATACCAATATCAAAATCACTATGATCGTCGTTTCCTACAGACATGTATTCGGTCTTCTTCATATTTACAATCAATCCAAACTGTTCCAACTCGTTTTCAAGCACTCTCGGCATGTAGCTAGCATCATCTCGGTCTACTTCTTCTTTTCCACTTTTTTAGAGCCTCTTTGACATATATCTTAAAGAGTAGAGGGGCTAAGGAACATCCTTTTTGAATCCATTGGAAACAATAAATTCCTCAGAAGTAAAATACAGGCCACAAATATAAAGCAACCAAGGCTAGTATATTTCAGCTCGGTGGATTTTGCTAATTAAATTCTATCTAAAAATACCATGTTATGTTCTATATCGAGTTGTTTTCAAATATGAGTAATATGACCATTTTTACACTACATCTGCTGCTATTTAAAGTTCTCTCAAGATTTGGTGCGTTAGTATATGGCATAAATTACTATTGTTTAACTTATTCAACTGTTTTTGATCACTTTCTGTTTCACCGGAAATGGACTACAACTTTTGATTTTTAAATGGCACCCTCGGTATATTCTTTATTTGATATTTCACTTGAGTAGAATGACATATCCTATCTCAACTTTTGACATAGGATATGTCAGCATATGATAAATAGTCAAATGTGGCACTTGACATTTTTACAGCAGAGCTACCACCGGAATCCCCAACGGTAAATTTGAATTCCAGTTAGTCAGTCGGCGCCGAATATGTCCATTGTTGTCAAAAAATAAATTTAAAATCGCGCCCCTCGATTACGTAACTAAAGTTTAATTGGTATAACATCTATACCTACCTTAGTTTGTACATATCTATATTAGAATCAGCCTGTATATATAGACAAAAATATTCTTAAACCGTATGCTACCATTATCCGCATATATTATAAAAAAAAGTAAGAGTAAAAATCTGAAACATAAAATCCCATATGGAGCTTTTTGAAACACTTTGACATTGATGTCTGCTTTGGTGTGATAAAAAACACTTCTTTTTAAAGTTATAACAAGATTTTGAGTGTCAATGCTACCACAGATTAGGTATCCTATAAGTATACAGATAAAATCTTGTCTTTAATTCGTGGTACGAAAATTGTTTTTATGACGATGTGCAAACGAGTCAGATTTCCTGTACGCAAAAATAAACTCGCGTAAATAACAATAAACTGCGTAATAGAGAGATATCGCTAAAGCGAATAGCGTGCATGGACGTTAATAAGGCCAGGTGTTATTTCCTTTACATGAGGTGGTATTAACTCTTCATTTATAGTTATCGAATCGAAAAGAATTCTGATCGCGTCGCGTCCGCTATTTAAACTTATCCTAACTTTGAATTTAAAACTTGAAATTGTTTTGTTTACTAGGTATTTTAAAAACTAAAGGGCTAAAGTGCTATTTCCAGTGCTGGAGGAAGAATTTCCACGTCTGCCAGTGGGTTTAGGGCAACAAGCAACATTTAAGCAACACATGCCCATTTAAGCAATTCTTTAAACGTTATCAAAGGTTATTTAGAAAGAGCGCTTGGTGAATTGATCCGCAAATTACGTCAGGCGGTAACGTTATTAGCGGGTGTTGGGTTAAAAATTTAGTCGCGTATATCGTAACCATAAGGTACGCGTAAATACTGGATGACGCTATTCGGTTTTCCGATATCTCTCTAATAACTGTGCTGGTCAGCGCTGTGCACAATTTTAGAGGCCATAAGTGGGCGTACTATGTGCGCAAACTAGTAACCTAACTAGTGCCCGATTCCGGAAAATTGGAAACCACGAAATCAATAAAGAAAACAAAGATTATAATCTGTATAATTGTGATGCTACTATACACATTTCACAGTGCACTCAACATTTATAAAAACCATTAAGAACAAGTCCTTAGTACCTTAAATATGGGAACCTGTTACTTCACTGGTTAGCTATAACTGCTTTAAGTTAATTAATAAAATTGATAAACTATTCATATAAAATAGACAATTTATTTAAAACAACAAATTTTACTGCATATTTAAGATAACCATTATTAAACTCTGAAGCAGTCATAACTTTTTTCCCTAAAACACTTATTCTTTTCACACTTATAAATGTTCCATTTGCACACTCAACCCGTAGGGTTTGACTAGGTTTATCGTATGTTACACTTCCTGGGGCTATACACTTTGCATTTGACTTACATATCTCAATGTCTATTAATTTTACAGAGCTGGATGCTACGCTTGTAAACAAGTTATGACGAAGACTGTCAAGAGCTCTGTGTAGATTATGGGCATCTGTGTTGGTCCCACTTAGTTTTGCAAATTCAAATTGTAGATTTTTGGTGCTGAAATGGGGTAACGAAATTAAATCTAAATTACTGTAACAAAATAAAATTTTAACACAAACTATTAAATAAATAAATATACAGGGTGAACAAGTGTTGTGAAAAAGACCTCTACCAGGATTTATACTTCAAATTTTCGGGGAAATTTTTTGCTACTTTTTAAAAATATTTTTGTAAATATATAGAGCCATTCAAATATATTTTAACATTAAAGTTATGGTTTTTTGAATTGAATGCTGTATATTTTTTGCTCAATTGAATTGTCATAGAACTCTCATTCCAAAAATACCATCCTGTCTATAGAGACACAGTGATTAGAGACGGCAGTGCCAGAGGGGTATTTTACAAAAAATAACTTATTTTTTGGAGTTCTGTTTCAGTGGCGAAATAAGGGATTATTTATACAGAGTGGTGTTTAAAATATGGCCGTTTTCAGATTAATTTCCTGTACATTTGAAACTCCCTAAATTATAAAATACTAAATATAGTATATTACCGTATGATCGAAAAAAAACGGCGTCAGTTGGCTTGGAAATGACGATCGACGACATCCCCCAAAAGAATTTTACACATATAAAATGACAGCGATATTGTTTCATATCCTTTGACACCATTTTTCGATCATATAGTAATAATCTTACAAAACTAAAGTGTACTAAAATATTTTGCGTCTAACCCCAGCAAGGCAACTATTAAGCTTTAGTTAGCGTGGTTATTTGGAGGGTGTTAATTCATTGGTTAGTTGTTTATTTGGTGGGGTTGGTTGGTTTTACTAATTTCTATTTGTTTTTAGATATTCATTGATTTTCTTTATTTGTTTGTAATAAATTACATAGTACGCCACAGCTGTTCTGCATCCGCTTTTGTCAACTAACGTAGTCGGTCAAGTCTAAAGAGTACACATTCAGGTTGAGAGCGTCGAGCGTCGCTTCGCGTTTGAGTCGCGTTCGCGTGTCGAAATGGAATCAATTCACTTAACTTAAATAAGACCGTTCAGGCAGACAGCGTCGAGTTTGGCATTGCGCTAGCGCCCGCTGATCGTCGGGGTTCGATTTCAATAGGGCGGACGCGACGCTCGACGCTCTCAGCCTGAATGTATCTTAATAGTTGCCTTGCTGGGGTTAGACACAACTCTAAAATACACTATATTGCATGGTATATACAGATATAACACATACATCTATTATTGTATACATGTGAGTCAACAATAGATGTTTTTTAGATTTATTGTTCTCTACTATTTCAAATAGGACTTGATTTATAATTTTTATAGCCACAAATAAAACACTAATTCACTAGATCTGTTGTAACACCAAAAGTTCCAATCTGCTGATGATGCTAACATGATTAGAAACGCATCCAGTGCAAAATCAAAGTGTTTGATGTATTGTGTTGAATTAATTTTTATTTTGCTGTTGTAACACCAAAGGTGCCACACTCATCTGGAATTTAATAGCCACAATAATTAATATTTACATATTAATTTTCTCATTTTTAGCAATTATTATTATGACAACTCCATGAGGATAATAAATTAGGGATTCATTGTATAATTAATAATTCAGATATCCTTAACTAATTATCAATATTAGTCATTTTAAAAATATATTAATCTAACAGTAGGGTCAATGCATTGGTTCTCGGCCTTTTAACGGAAACTTTGAGTTTGAGAGCAGATTAGATATGGAAGGAGATTTTAAATCATAATTTGCCCAATACAAAAAATCTGTTTGGTAAGTGTTTAATAATTATGGATTTTTTTAATTTTATTTTCAAAACTTTAGTAAAAAACAATAATAACCGAAAAAAGTGCTATTTTACTGGTTCTTAGCCACCACTCACAGTTCTCGGCCAATTTTGTATTGGTTCTCGGCCATGTAGGTATACCTAGAATATAGGTAGGATACCTTACTATGATTCTGCGTACCTAATTAAGAATCAATTAATTTATGAAGGTATCAATAAAACTTTAATTAAAAAACTTATATGTATGTATGGCAGGAATATTAGTAATACAATAATAGCTATAGGCTCCTTAAAACCTAAATAAACTATAACAAATAAGTAACTATAAACATTAGGTACCGGTTAAATACCTATAACCATAGGTATCTGATTTTCTGAAGCTATTCTTTACAGAATTCTTAAATGCCAACCAAGATTTTGATAAAATTTCGTCAAAACCTACGTCAGAGAATTGTAATTTTTGTCACCCAGCAATTTAGATTTTCGGGTTTGTTCTGCCACTTAAAAACTGTTTTTTCCATTCCGATTTCATCGGTTTGAAGACGCTAACGTCAGCAGGCTGAAGCATGTGGGTGATGTTAGGTGGAAGAGCATATAAAATTATTTCATTATTGTGGCACCACTCACTAATTGTCATAGTGAGATGGGATTTATGCCCAACCACAAACAGGATAAAAGGCCTCGGAATATTTTCTGTAATCAGCCATTTGTTAAAATCATTATTGATAAACTCAAAAAAATACGTCAGATGTCATCCATCCTCTTTCTGACATTCCTAACATCCAACCGCTCGACATATTGGCAATAACAGCCCTGGGAAGTCGCACATAAGGGAATAACAGAAGTGGAGGAGCAAATTTTCCTTCGGCGTTGAACATAAATCGGGCTTCCTCAGAAGATCGGGTACTCTTCCTTTGATTCTATTCTGGATCGTCGCCCTTGGTACATTAAATCTTCGACTGGCCTCCCTTATTTTCACTTTCTTTTCCCGGATCTCACGCAGAGCATTCTTGAGATCTTCCTCTGTGCATTGGTACATCCTCCTTTTAATCCTTGATACTTTAGGTCGTATCAAGACGGTTTTATTACCCTGGGTTTTATTTCTCCTAGTTTCCCTAGCCATTGAAAAAAATCAAAAGGATTAGAGTTGGTTAGCGGCCGAGAACCGAAATCTACAATGATTTTGGTTCTCGGCCACACTATTTTTCATGGTGGCCGAGGAAGGCTAGTTCTCGGTCACTATTTTTAAACAATTTTTGATTAAATTATATATTATATTCGAATTAATTTAGCGGCCGCAATCTAATAATTAAAAAGCAATAATATAAGTAAATAAAAAAAAATAACAAACACAAGACAAAATATGTTTTTTTATAGTTCTTTTTAAGATTGAAAAATAACTTTTTATACTGACTCTCGGCCATGTTGGCCGAGAACTAAAAGAGCGTGTTTTTTAATTACTGGTTTGCGGCCCCTGAAAATTTTAACTAAAAACCCAATTTTTGCTTAGTTTTGACATATATTTACATGTTTTTACCCTTCCCCCATCATATATAATAATACATTACAATATATAATACATTACAAGTACCTAGAGTAAAAAAATATTAAAATATTTACTATTTTGTAGCTTCACACTAGTAAGCACATTTACATTTGAAACACTACCTATGTTGTTCTGTTGCGCGTCCAAGAACTGTGGCTTTTTTGCACGCTTATTAGTTGCAGCTCCATCTTAACCCCTACTACTTTCGATAGATAAATGATACATGAATCTATTTTACCATTTGGACTGGATAAACGGCGATTAAATTAACTAATATTTAGCTTTAAATCCTAAAAAGGCCGAGGACCAGTGCTGGCCGGATAACCAGTGCACTGACCCTATATCAATGAAAATATTTTTAAAATGTGTCCTCAATCCTCATATCATATCCCACATACTGTATAATCGAAAAGAAACGGCGTTCAGTTGGCTTTGAAATGACGATCAATGACATTCCCCACATAATTTTACATTTCTAGCTAGGTATATTCTTTGATTTTGCATATAAAATGACAGTGCTCTTCATTTCATAGCCATCGCTGACGCCGTTCTTTTTCGATCATATGATATTTTACAAAAATATTTAAAATTGGTAAAAAAACTTGATATGGAGCTTTTTCAAAACACTACGACACCCTGCAAATTGTTTTTATTTAGGTAATCAAAATATATACCATATGTAACACCTTCAGCAGGCTGAGGTGTGCTATTTGATAAATATTCTTCTAAGTTATTTAATGTATTGAGTAAACAAGAGGCTCCCAATTTTCCTAGTCGTTCATGTAATTCTGGCATTTTTGTCTCATCACTAATATTAATCTTCTTTTGTAGCACAATATCTCCTATATCAAAATGTTTTGGTTTAATGTTCATTATTGTTATACCAGTTTCCTTATCACCATTAGCTAGAGCATAAATTATAGGCGCTGCCCCTCGCCATCTAGGTAACAAACTGGCATGAACATTTAACATACCCCTGAAAAAATATCTTTATAATGCCATATTTACATCAATATTTTTTAGATTCACCTACAAGGGGAACTTATTTATTATATTTTCTGGAATTAAGTGCCCGAATGATACAACTACACCTAAATCATATTCATTTTGTATTAAATCTGGAGGCCATTTCTGTATATTTAAATCATGTTTCTCGGCAAACTTCCATATTGGGTTTTTATTTGAATTAGTGACTACTTTTAAAATACTTATGATACTGTTATTATTCTGGCTAAAAAGCTAACGATATGCTTAATATTTTTTAACATTATCAGTACTTACTTACTGTTCTCTGTATAAAGTTTTTAAACTATAAAGTGAAAAATTGTCACTTCCAAAAAATAATATTTTCCATGGTGGTTTACTGTGTTTCACATTTTCACTTTTAAGATATCGACAGGCATATTTCTTTAGTGATCTACATGATTTAAGTTTTTGTAAAAACATTTAAAATTTAAAACCTTTTTATTCAAAGAAACCTCCCTTATAATCAGAGAAAAACAGATGAAAGATGCATGGAAAGATGAAAAAAGACCCAGAAAAATGAGGTTAAAGTTTAAGAAAGGAAAGGGAAACCGTATATTGGGTTGCCTACAAATCAGAGTTTATGAACAGTCCAAAACAGTCAGATCTGTGAGTCAGATCAATCGCATCAATTTGTCTGTGATGTGGGATAAATAAAATAAGTTCAAATTATCTACTACAGAAAAAATGTAATAGTCAGTAGTATATTTATTTATCAGTATAATATTATACATTAATTATTGAACACTGAATAAAGAATATATCAAAATTACTAATCTTTTTTATCCTCAGGCTTTATCACTACTTCATCATCATTTTGTTTTCTTCTTGATAGCATCCCTGGCCTATAAAGTGGAATTGTAGGACGATCTTTATTTCGAATTCTTCTTGAGTTACTTTCACCTCTATCTAAATCCTTTAATTTATCATCTTTGTCCTTTTCTTTCTCTAAATTTGCTTCTTTTTGTAGCGACTTTGGTTCTTCTTCACAATCTTTAGGCTCAGGAGTGTCTATTTTTTCATTATTAGAAAGATTATCTGAAGAACCCTGGATTTTTGGTGGTACATCTTTAGATTCTTTTTTCTTTTGTTCCTGCTTTTTTAATTCAGCTTTTTGTGCTTCCATTCTCTTTCTTCTCTTTTTCTGTACTTCTTTACTTTCTTTGGAAAAGTTTTGCTATCTTCTCTTGTAGTCATCATAATGTTTAGATCTGTATTCTCTATGAGAATAATCTTCACGCTTAAAATCTCTGTTATCAACATATTCTTTTTTAGGAAATCTTGGTTTGATTTCTTTTCTCTCTTTTTCTATCCTCAAACTTCTTTCTTTGGGTTTAATTCCAGAAGCTTTTTCTATTGGAGATTTCTCAATTTTGTCATCGGGATTATCAAACTTACTTTTATCATTACTTGGTTCATTTCTTGGTTTAGATTGCTGGAATCTATTTTACTTTAGCTGGAGATCTTTCATCATATTTTTTCTCATCGTAATACCTTTCCTTCATATTTATAATCTTTTCTTTTTTCAAACTCCTTTTCTTCTTTCCCGTTCTTCTCTTCTCACTTCTCTTATCTTCAAACGATGAGCTCTTTTATTTTTAATATACTCTAACAATGGTGTAGTAGTATCTTTCTTCTCTTAAACTTCTTTCATTTAATTGTAGTGTATATTCAGGTTTTTCATCTTGCTCAACTGGTTTACTTAGTATAGCCACAAAATCCAAATAATAAGAATCTGATTCGATCGTGTTACATTTCGGATCCATTCTATTTTACCCCTGTTTCTTAGGAATCTTTTGAAATGGAGCAAATTCAACAACAGCAGCATATTCGTGGACCTTTGGTATCCACAAATACATAGTTATCAAATCTCTCCTTAAAGCTGTACACATCTTCTGGACATACAAAGTTTATGTAGGCTCTAGCAAAAGCATTTTCACCCAATGTCATGTCTCCCTTAACATAGTAAAGATAATTGTAATCGGGCACTGGAGATACTTGATTTAAGAACTGTTCTTGTGTCATTGTCGGAGGAAGTCTACGAATTACGACTTTAGTAAGAGGCTTCTCTTTCTTTTCTGGTCGCTTCTCAGCTTCTGTTAATGCCATTTCTGCTGTTGATTATTATTAAATATTAAACTATTAGCACTATTACCATAGTGCATAAAACATTAAATAAAAACATGAAAAAGTTTGGTTAGCTCTTAGATTTTTTTACATATCTGCATATGTCAAATGCGGACGTCACCCATAATTAGGGACATATCGCGTTAATGAATTATTTACGTAAAAATAACGTATATAGTCTATCCTGTGAAAGAATTTATTATTATGATACTAATGATAATTGCCGTTCATTTTAATTTAAAGGTAGAATAGTGTGTCTCTATCTAACGAGAATAAAGGTAGATACACGACAGTGACAGTTGTGTTTGTCATTTTAATTAACAGGTAAATTGTCTTATCTGTTATTTTTGGTTTTCCTCAAGGTTTTCCTCTGTTATAATATTTGTTTTATATTGACTGTGCTATTTTGAGATTATACGGAAAATAATAAAGAAATACATAAAATCTACACTGAGATGCAAAAAAAACGCAAAGGAAATTTTTTTCGACAAGAAAGTATTATATTTTTTATTTTTATTCCTATTTCTATGAACTTTTTAGCAAACTGTATACGAGCCCTAACAACTATATGTTGGAACAAGCAGTTACTTTGCAAATAAAATGCCAATTTACCGAAATTATTTATTTTATTTTTTTTTTTAATTGTAGATTTGGAATTAAGAATATTTTTTATGATATATGGAATTATTTTTACGGTTTAATTAAACCGTATGATCGAATAAAAACGGCGTCAACGATGGCTATGACACGAAGATCGCTGTCATTTTATATGTAAAATTATATGGGAAATGTCGATCGTCGTTTCCAAGCCAACTGGACGCCATTTTTTTTCGATCATACGGTATATATTTTATGTTGATTATTATTTAATTAATTGTTTAAAAATCGAAAAATGCTGACAATTAAATATAATTGAAACATGGAACATGTTTTGCTTTTCCTCGTGTTTCTTGAGTTTTATCAACCTGACACGAAGGGGGCTTTGAAATGAAACATACGAGTAATTTTTTTACTTATATGAGTAGGCCAAAGAAAAACCATTGTTGACGGAAACTCAAAAAAGGAATCGTTACATTTGGGACAAATAAAAACTTTCGTGGACATAACTGGGACAAAGTTATCTATTGCGACGAAAGCAGATTTGATGTATGTGTGGGAGATTACCGAAAGCGTGTGATTCGGGAAAAAACAGAAGCCTTCCATAATGATTGTCTCAAAAGAACTGTAAAGTTTCCACAAGGCATCATGGTATGGAGTTGTATGTCGGCCAAAGGATTGGGAACTTTACACTTTATTGAAGGCACAGTAAACGCAGCCAAATATCAAGATATCCTTGAAACATTTGCTTTTACCAAGTGCTGCAAAGTTACATCCATCCGAAGATTTTATTTTTCTTATCTTAAATCTACCAAAAAATGGATGGGAGAATATGATATTAAAGTTTTGTCACATCCCTCTAGCAGCCCGGATCTTAATCCATTAGACACATTGGCACAAAATGAAACAACGCCTAATATAAGAAATGATCGTCAGCGTACTTTACCACAATTACGTGCTAAATTGCAAGAAATATGGGATAGTTTCACCCCTAAATTCTGTGACGGCCTAGTTGGTACAGTGCCTAATATAGTTCAGGCTGTTATTCGACCTAAGGGCGTAATTGTTATTTTAATTTGTTAAAAGCCACTTGTTCCAATATTTAGTTGTTAGCATTTTTCGATTATCAAACAATTAATTAAGTAGTAATCAACATAAAATATATAATTAAACCGTAAAAATAATTCCATACATCATAAAAAATGTTGTTAAATATAAATTTACAATTAAAAAAAATAAATAAAATAATTTCTGGTAAACTGGCATTTTATTTGCAAGGTAACTACTTGTTCCAACATATAGTTGTTAGGGCTCGTATAAGTATATCTACTTTAATTTGCAAACTTAGCTTTTTTTTTAAACTTTTGTATTTGGCTTATTATACAGGGTTAATTGAAGGGTTGTTTTTTATCCAAATTTAAAATACCCTGTGCAATAATTTCGTGAGTAAATTCTAAAACATATTTTTTCGGCAAAACCATGACTACTGAGCATTTTGTTTTTGGCTTATATCAATACATGCCTTGAATTAATTTTAAGAGCAAATGAACTTGCTACCAACAATTTGCAATTTTTTCAATTATTTTATCATTGCTTTTTGAGTGAAACTTCTTTACGCACCCTGGGAGTAAAAGTTCAAGGCCGTGACACGACACATAACACACTTGGAAAAAAATCGTCCGATTTAAATGAAATTTGGTACGTCGATAAATTGAACTAAGGCCAACTTGACCGTTATTATGACATTTTGTCACTATGACAGTATACATTACCAAAAACTGGAGTATTTGTAAAATAACATCACACGATAGGTAATTAATAAATTTTAGTAGGTACTTCAGAGAGATAATGTCAAAAGGTACTGGTTTAAAAAAATTAAGATTAAAGTTAAGTAACCAATTTTTAAGGTATAAAATTCAGTGTTTGTTTTTTAATAAAATTGGATTAGATTTAATATTTAAATAAACAAATAACTGGATTAGATTTTTTCAGGTTTATAATAAATATACTAATTTTCTGCTATGCGTTCCAATTGTACCAACTTATTTCTTTGTAAAATAAAATAAACTAGTTTGAAATTAAAATGACAGACACATCACACATCTATCACTGTCAAGGATCTTTTCGTTGGACACGGTATTTGCACTGTTTTGCTCTTGGATAGAAGCTCTCTATTAATTGAATTCTCAAACTGGTTCTATGTCTTTCTCTCTCATTCTCTTTCAACCAGATATTGGTCCGTCCTTTACGTTTTCCGTTTTCATTTTCTTCCATCTTTGTTGTTGAACAGCTTATGTTGCTGTTTGTACGTCGATTGTCAAGTCGAACAGTTCGTTTTCGATTATGCTTGTGTAGATTGAACAATTTTCATTTTCCGCTTTTAATAATTATTTTTTCGTTATTTATTTTTATCGTAAATCAGTGCAATAGCGTTTAGTTTAGTTTTTAAGTGACGTTTCAATCATTTTATTGGATCAAATGCTTATTATTGTCCTTTAGGAAACTGGTAAGTAGGTAGAATCGAATTAGCCTTGATTTGTTTATAACTTTTTTAAGAATTTGCTGAATGGAATAATTTGTATGACTTGTAATACACCTTTCGCTATGTAATTGTGCCGCCTGATATTGCTTTCTATAATAAATTAGCACCTTTATATGACATTACGGTAATTAAAAATTAGACATACAATACTCTGATACCTTAAATAAATCAGATATCTTAAATTAAATCTCAATTTTAATAAAAATTACAGATAGACACTTTTAGGTTTTGCTATTCCAAACAAAATAAGAAAAATTGTTTTGAAAATTTAACATTATTAGCCAATTGTTTACATTTATGAGAGTAAATAATTTTAATTTAATTTTAAGTTATAAAAATATAAGAGTACTTAACTGAGTCATCGCTGTTTTAATCATTAAATTTGGTACATCCTCTCTGGAGTCTGTAGGAGGGGATATAAACAATTTGATATTTATTTAGCGTCATCAGTCGTATTAACAAAATTACTTAGCAATATACCTACCTACATTAAATTTCTATATTTTTACCAATATTTATGTTTTTGGTAACTTGTAAACCTGTTTTCTTTTGGGTTTTTCTAATTACTGATTGAATGAAAATTTATTATTACCAGAATAACACGTAAGTTCATACAAAAGTACCACATGATACATGATCGAAAAAAAAACGGCGTTAGCGGTGGCTATGAGATGAAGATCGCTGTCATTTTATATGTAAATTTATATGGGAAATGGGAAATGTCATCGATAGTCACTTCCTAGCCAAATGGACGCCGTTTTTTCGATCATATTGGTAACCTACCTAGGTAGAAATGTTGATAGAATAGGATAAGATGATATAAAAACATTATTCTATAGAACTAGGGTATAGATCTTAGAGTAAAGTATAGATCATCGAGGAACATATACTATGAAAACAAAATATATGAAGATCGCTGTCATTTTGTATGTAAAATTATGTGGGGACTTCGGTGGGGACCAGTCATCGATCGTTATTTCCAAGCCAACTTTTTTCTATCATACGGTATATTTTACTTTGTAGCTTGTAGTTGAAAGCGAAAAGTAAAGTCAAAAAGTCCAAAAATCAATTTAAAGTATAGTAGGTATATGAATCGTTAAAAATTTGATTTTTTTTAACAGATAAGTATTATTTATCTTTGACATACCTACTGTTAGATAAACTGTCATAAAGATAAAATAAATATTTAAAACTTTTCAATTATGTTCTAGCCTTGTTTAGATATTTTCTAGCTTAGGAATATCTATATCTTCGTCTTCAAAATAATCTTATATTCTGTTTAACTTGATTCTTGACTCACTGGATAGATTGATCAAACATCATTGTTACAATTTATTTCACACGAATAATAGTGTAAAATTGCTCAGAAATATTTGTCAAAGATATTTGACGTTAAGTAGTCTTAACTTATTTATAAATATTATGTTATACAATGATCGAAAAAAATGGCGTCAGCGATGGCTATGAAATGAAGATCGCTGACATTTTATACCTATATAAAATTAATAATTGTTTTTATACCATGTTTTGTTTCTTTTTGTATTGTACATACAATAAGGATTTAAATAAACCAATATTTATCTATATTGGAAATGTCATCGATCGTCATTTCCAAGCCAACTGGACTACCTTTTTTTTCGATCCTACGGTTAGGTTAGGTTAAAAATTATTTAAATAAAATAAACAGTAAAATACACGATGACAGGTCTAAAAAACAGCGTCAAAATCGCCAAATACTGCTGGTGAATGACAATTGATGACAATTTTGACGAGGTCAATCTCTAGACGTCATTTACTAAAAATTCACATAAACCTTGTCAAGTTTAAATTGAATTTTAAACTACGCTATTTAAAAATCATTTTTACTCAATATAAAAATAAATTACAGCCTAGGCAGTAAGCGCCATTGCAAAATAAAGAAAAATATGGGCCAAATAAATGACGTCTAGGGCTTGACCTCGCTAAAATTATTATGGATTGTCATTCCTCAGCTGTCTTTAACGCCGTTTTTTTTTCGACCGTATGGTATTATGTGCATTGTATGTTAGATTGAATTGGAACTGACATTTCCTGACCCCTATTTTATTCTATGCCCTATTTTGTTTATTACGATGCGGGCATACTCAATTATTTCTAATTTTCTTTTCTCATAATAATTCTACTCATAATTTCATAACACTCTTTCATAATGTACAGGGTGGGTCAAATTCGACGCTTTTAAATGGAAACACCCTTTTCTATAGGAGATAGACGAAAACTAATATCGGGGTCTGGAGCTCAATTTTCATCAAAAACATGATGGTGAAAACCGCACATCAATATCTGTTACCGTTTCGAAGTTACGGGGTGTTTTTCAAAAATGTGCATTTTTAACAAATCGCTGTAACTTTTTTGCTATGGCAAATTTTGTATTTCTATGAAAACATTCCCAAAGCACCTTTTTACGTCGAATTTAATGGTTTAAGTATAATTTTTTTAAAATTAATAATTTAAGAGTTATCAACAGGAAAATTGATTTTTTATTTGGGACACCCTCTATATTTTTAATTAACTGAAAAGAATTTAAAATTACCTTTCCAAAAATATCGCACACTTGATATTTTGTTATAATCCCCTTCGAAATACAGAATTTTTAAAAGTTCGCCACTTTTAACTAGTAGGCTTTGGACCCCTTATTGATGATATGCCCTTAATGGAACTCAAAAACATATTTTTCCAGCAAGACGACGCGACGCACCGCCTCTGAACGCTGAAGTTAGCAAATTTTTGCGGCCAATTTCAAGAATAATGAATAATTAAATAGTTAACCAAGATCCCAGCCGTTGGCCGTCGAGGCCGCCTGACTTAATGCCCATGGATCTAATCCTATGGATATATTTGCGGAAGAATAAAGGTTCCTTATTCTTCCGAATAATCTAGACAAGAATTAGAAATACTTAGCAGTTATGAGAGGGTATCTTTCACCCCCACTGAGTTAATGAATTTCGCGGGAAATGTTCAAAAACTGCCCCATCTGTCCATAATCCTAAGACCGTCAATATGTCGAACACCTGTAGCAAAATCTCATGTCTTGGTTTGCTATTTATTTTTATTGTTATTAGATATAGTTTAAATGTGTTGATGTAGGTTAAATATATTTTAAATTGTTATAAAATTCTCTCATAGCAAATATTATTTTCGTTTTAATTGATGCTCACAGCTAGAATTTTTTTGCATTACAGCCGGTGCCGTTTAAAGCCTATACTTATTTAAAGCGGGCGAATTTTTATATACTCTATATCTCGAAGAGGAATCGAGCAAAATATCAAGTGTGTTATATTTTTGGAAAGGTAATTTTAAATGCTTTTCAATAAATTAAAAATATACAGGGTGTCCCATATAAAAAATCAAATTTTCTGTTGATAATTCTTAAATTATTAATTTAAAAAAAATTATACTTAAACCATTAAATTCTACGTAAAAAGGTGCTTTTGAAATGTTTTGATAGGAAATACAAAATTTTCCATAGTAAAAAGTTACCCAGCGATTTGTTAAAATGCACATTTTTGAAAACACCCGGGTACTCCTGTGGAACGGTAACTGATATTGATGTGCGGTTTTCACCACCATCATGTTTTTGATGAAAATGAGCTCCAGACACCGATATTAGTTTTCGTCTATCTCCTATAGAAAAGGGTGTTTCCATTTAAAAGCGTCGAATTTGACCCACCCTGTACATGGTTTCTGTTATGATTCTATTTATGTTTATGTGAAATATTTTATTTACTTAAATTAAGTCTGATTTAATTTATTACTCTAAGTAAACCTTTGTTTATATGTTAGGGTTAAGGTCCGATTTTCGGTTAATATCTTGTTAATCTCGAGAATAAAACAAAACAAAACAACCAAAAACAAACCCAAACCCAAACATTAACCTGTTAATGTCGACATTAACCGGACATCGGACTTTAACCGTAACATATAGCCTGCTGGTCATCCAATTTATGTGGTGTGGATTTTAATGAGTGTAACAGAGAATAATATAAATGTCCGGTAGATAGACAGAGAGACAAAATCAAAAGCGGCATACAGTGTTGCCGGTTTTTTACGTTTGTAGAAAAATATAAGCTTTTTTAAAAACTTTCATGCATACTACTGAAATGAAGATAATATATCTAAACTAAATATAATCTATTACAGCTGTAGTAAAATGAGTAACCTAATAGCGACAAATAAAGTTCCAACCCTAAATGCAACATTTTTCGTAAACGCCTACTTGTGTGGTTTGAAATTTTGATGTAAAATCCGGCAATACAGCGTAGAAGAAATGTGTCGACCCAATTTTTATATCTCTTTTTAATACATTTGATTTTCCATTAAGCTGTCCGTATCACTGTTTTACACGTTAGAATCCAGACCGCACAGTTTCGATGATTAGTGATTCCCACGAGAGTCTCGTATGGTCTCGTCTCGTTTTCGAGACGAGACTCGAGACGATACTGGGACAATACGAGACGAGACTTTTAATGGTCTCGTCTCGAGTCTCGTACGAGAGTCTCGCAGGTGAACACTTGAAAAACCTTTACTTAAAAACCAACTTTTACTTAAGTTCCGAAGTGCGTGTGAAGCAACTGGTAATTCTCGGCAACTGACACCTGTGTCACACTGTGTTGGATGTACCTACACGCTGGAATTCCAGTGATGATATGTTGCAAGTAGCTCTTAAAGGCAGACATGGACTCGGTGTATTATGTCAAAATGTTGTTGATTTAAAACCATATGCTCTTAGAGATGAAGAACGGATACTGCTAGAAGAAGTGCACAAAGTATTAATCAACTTTCAAATACTTTCCAAAAAACTCGGAGGAGAGAAGTACGTCACCTTACCTATCTATGGTGGTTGTATGTATCAATATACTAATAAATAATCTTGAGAGCAAAATCTTTGAATGGGACAGAAAAACAAATCAAACCCTTGTCGAAGAGCAGCTTATTGTTGGTTTTCAGGCTGCGAGAGACAAAATACTAAAGCATTATCGTAAAACGAACTAGATTTATGCTGCAGTTTTAATTCTCGATCCACGTTATAAGTTAGAAACGTTTGATATGACAAAATGGGTCTAAAAATTATAATAAAATTCGATTCAGAAATTTCAAGATATTTGTAAAGATATATTTTCATCAATTAGAGGGACAACGTTCGACAGAAACAGCGGTGACGCAATAAGGACGAGAAAATCCTGGACCTGAAAAGTCGGACTTTGTAATTGATTTTGATGCCTTGTACGCAGTAAATCCTACCCCTGCCCAAGGAGAATGGATGCAGGAGCTTCAAAAATACTATTCAACTCCCCGGTGTAATAAAGACACAGATATATTACAATGGTGGAGAACTCATAGTTCTGAACTTCCCATTTTAAGTTTGATGGCACGAGATCTCTTGAGTATACCATCTCGTGCTACGTTAACCATTAGAAAACACAGAAATCGCCTTAACCCCTTCCGCTCCAGGCTGTTTTTTCATGTATAGGGTTCTATACCACATATTTTTTTTTATCAAAAAATGGTTTGAAGGAAGCTGTGGTTTGGAATAAATGAGATATTATCATTATTATCACCAAATTAATATTTTAAACAATATAAATTTGTTTAACAATTTAATATATTTACCAGAATATCCACATGTGGATAGATAGGTATACCAAAATATCCATATATGGATATCAGTACCTTACCAGTATATCCTCATTTGGATATTATACCAAATTGACGATATTTTGTTTCAAGACTATATATACACAATGGAATCAAACAATTTATTTCAAAAACTAATACAAAACAGAACAAATGTTCAAAAATACAACAAAATTATGAACTGAAAAAACATGAAAAAAAAACATAATTTCATTTGTGATAATTTTCAAAATGTTCAGCTGTGCAGAGTCCAGGTTTTTCGGGACAACCAATGTAGCATTTTCTTGTTAGTTTACGCACACCATGTCTTTTACAAATAACACATACTTTTCGTAGAGCTCTTTTTTTCCCAACTTTCTTTGGAAAATCGGCCATTGCATGCAATACTTTGGAAGATGATGGTTTATTTTTATCATTCATTTCTTGGTATCCTTTACTATATTTCAAAATTATACCGCGACAGCTTAGTCTTGTATACTTATACATTGAAACTTGCTTTTTATGAGCCTGGCTGTAAAATATCTTGGAGTTCAACAGCATCTGATGTAAAATATGGAGACCTATCTTGGTAAACCAAGTATAGGATTTTCGCAAAGGGCTGTACGGTTCAGTATCTTGGTCCACCGCGTCGACTGCTCCCATATTTTGGTTATAGAATTCAATATGTTGTGGCTTGTTATAATAAAAAACTTTTCCACCCGATTCATATCGTTGTTTTTCACAAAATCCAGCAGTATGTTTACTGGTCAAAAGATAAACGTCTTTCTTGTCACTGTACCGAACTAAAAGAAGCATATCCTTGCGAACAAAACATGATTGTTGTTTTTGTAACGGAACCGAAGCTAAACCTTTTGGAACGCCCCTATTTGATCGAATGGTGCCGGTCAGGAAAGTGTTTTGTGTCAAAAGAAACTCGCAAAGACGAACTGATGTATACCAATTGTCAGCAATGACTTCACGATTACTGTTCAGTAGATTCTGGCAAAGGTGAACAACTATTTTCTCAGAAAAAGACAGGTGTTCTGTTCCTGGTATATGTGACACGTCGTATATATCCTTGCCGATATATATACAAAAATTCCACGTGTATCCTCGGAGTTCAGGCGCGCTAGGACATAAAGAAAACATTTTGATGCCAAAGCGACTTCTTTTCGTTTTTATATACTGGCGAAAGTGTAAACGGCCTTTATATAACACAAGTTGTTCATCGATTGCAAAAACGGGCCCTGGATCGACCAAATTTTGACAATTCTCTTTTATAAGTGCTATGAAAACGCCTAGTCTAGTTAGCGGTGCCTCACGTTTGGCTAGTTCTGGTGGTGAAAATCTAATGAATCGATAAAAAGCGATTTCGGCTCATAACTGATTTATATAAAACTGGCGGACCAGTGCACATATCATCGGTACTCCAATAATCCGAAAGTTGTGGACACTGTGTCAATCCAGTAAGAAAATATAGTGCTAGAAATACGTACATTTCATCCATTTCCACTGATTTGTACCTTAGTCCGAAAGCCTTCATAATATTTTGAGGATTGTCTTCAAACTATTTGTCTGCCCTTTTATTGGTCCATTCACAAAGGTTTTTTATAATACTAGGACTTACTAATGCCTCGAAATAATTTACGGCATCCTTGCAATCTTCAAAGTCAATTGCCGGATGAAAGTCATAATTGGACTGTGAAATTCGGGTATACGCCTAGGAAGCTTGTCTTCGAACGGATCCATGATAGTCGTCCAGTCATCCATTTGTACCGCATCAATAACTTCTTCCTCATCCGTCGAAGAATAACTGCTCTCTGAATCGCTAGAGTCACTGTTTGACATGATATAGTTCACGTCACTATCGGAGTCAAAATCACTATACATTTTTACAAACAAAAACTAAACAATAACCATCAAATCAAACAAAATCCATAAAATGATCAATACTAAAAATCGACCGACTGACACTTGTTCCCGTACGCAATGAAAACAAACACCCCGCGCGCCACCTAAACGTGATTATTCCGAAGTAAAACAATTGCACAGAACCGTAATTTAAAAGTTGTATTATTTTTGTATCATTTCTATCTTGAAAAAGTAAAATTCGCATTAAATAAAAAACTTATTGCAGTTGGATTACCACCACTATAGTAAATGTTGACCTTCAGTTAATTACATTATTCCAAGAATTTACGAAAAAAATATTTATTTACTATACTGTAATATCCACGTATGGATAGCTATGCCCTACCACACTCTAAATGAGACTAGCGAGCTCTATACCACTGTTATACAATGGTTTACATCAGTCCATATCTGAATATCCACCCGTGGATATTCTGGTAAATCTTCCTATATCTAAAAATATCCATACGTGGATACGATGGAGCGGAAGGGGTTAATAATGAATCTGCACGATGTTTGTTATGCCTAAATGACTGGGTGAAAAACAAAAACATTTGCGACCGAGAAGGCTGTTAGTACCTATATTATTGGTTTTAATTATTTTCAAAATTAATGTTAAGTTTTTGGTTTTTGTTTTGTGTTTACGTATTACTATGACATATATGATTTTTATATCCAACCAAAACAAAACCAAACCAAACCAAACCAAACTTTGGGAACACGTGACTTGAGATCAATCTTTTTTTACGTCCGCACCTTGAATGTTTAGTAGTAGTTGTAGCCTAATAAATATGCTAGTTGTAGTCTAATAATTGCTAATATGCTAGTTGTAGTCCAATGCTAGTTGTAGCCTAATAAATATCGATTAGTTAATAAAAAATAAACAAGAAAAATTAGATAAGTTACAAAAATGTTTCTTTACAAATGTCACGTGATCCCAAGGTTGTTTTGTACAAACTATAAATACATATCTCGTACTGGACTGGAACAAAGGATTATGCATGACGAAATGTCGATACTTTCACGAGACGCGAGACGAGACGAGACTGGTGGCTCCGAGACGAGACTCGAGACGAGACTTCTTATTTGATCGGCGAGACGAGACAAGACTTTATGAAAGTCTCGTCTGGTTGGTCTCGTGGGAATCACTATTGATGATCAAATCGGTTTTTTAAAAACTCTAAACAATAAGTAGGTACCTACGTACCTGCAGTACAATTATTAAAAAAAAACTTGTGATCAAGCCTGCTTAGCCTAATGATGAGGACAAATATAATAACTTATTAGGTATGGGAGATTATAGTCCATATCAAATAAACTTTTAGTCACGTGATTAAGCTTGACCGGCACAGCGTTGCCCACTTTTACATACTTTCATTTAATCAAAATATTTTAGGAAACCAAAACAATTTAATTATAAAACAGTTATTACTTACATCAACAAAACTCACCTTTTTAACAGCACTTAAGAGACATAAACGGCCATTACTACCGCTTTTTTATTATATATTACGGGTGGAAACCATTACCATATCAAACAAATCGTTAGGGTAAGTCTCCTACTGCTGACGCAGTCTTCCCGTTTCCCGTCTCCAAGCCAGTCTATCAAAGACATCATCGTCCTCTAATTGCCGAGCTTCCATGGATTCTCTTATTCCGTCGTTCCAGGATCGTCGTGGTCTTCCTCGTTTTCTTCGTTGTGGCGGAACCCATTGAAAGACTCGTTTTGGCCATCGATCGTCTGGCATTCTCATGAGGTGCCCAAACCATTTCAGCGATCTTCTCTCTATTCTATCAACCACCGTGTCCTAAGCACCCATTCTTCTTCTTATCACTTCGTTGCGCACGCACTCCCTTCTAGATACTCGTGCGCTTCGCCTGAGGTAGTCCAGTACTACCGCTTTCCCGTTCAAAATATTCTGCGATATAAGTTGCGATGAATTTTTTACGGCTATTAAGCTATCTTGTACACTTCGCACTAAAAGAGGCTCCAAAAAGAACAATGTTTAACTGCAAGCAAACATTTTTAAGCTTAAAGTATTACAACACTATTTATTTAAAGTAAAAACTCATTATAAAAAACTAAAGTGTCAAAACGAGTGACAATGTCAGGAAATAAATAAATAAATACGGCAACTTGATATTTTTTACAGCTGCCATCTTCTAAGTGTGTTGTTATGAAAATTTAAAAAGGACAGATATAACAATCCTAACATAAACATATGCAGTTTTAGTCATGGTAACCAAGTATTGTAACTATATATTCCTGTACATTAAAAGCAAAGTTTTCTTGTAAAATTTGTGTTATGCATACTTTATTATATATTGTACCAAAACGTGACGTTTGTGTCAACAAGTATTTTTAGAACCCCTCTAGGTTTACTTATTCTTTTTGAGATTTAATACTTATAACACAATAATAGTAACACATTGCACTGGTCAGTCATATATTTGTTACAGAGATTTCTTAATAGGCCTGACTGCATTTCTTTCTGATCTTTGCTTGTCTTTACCAAATGCTTTTTATTGGATTTTAGTATAAAAGGTCCATAACTCTATCAAGTTTTATATGAAACTATTTAGAAAATCGTGGCTTTCGTAACTCAAGAGGAATATAGGTCCATTTTATTTCTTTTTTATGTCGACGGAGTTTTGACTGCGTGGATTAATTAGGGATTTAGAAGAGTTTATTTTGAGTGCGTTAACCTGTTTAGGCTAGACTAGAAATCTTAAAAACTTCTTGAATCACATTTTCCGGCTGTAGTAGTTTTTAAAAATTCAAGATGTAGTAAGGGTTTTTAAATGTCAATTAGCTATTAAATGTTGAAATTATTTTTTAAAAGTTCAGATTCCTAATCTACGACCTCAAAATACTATATACCGTATACCAATTTTGGTGAAAATCGGACGATTTCCAGTTTTTCCAATAATTTACAATTTAAGTATACAGGGTCGGTCATAAAGTTGTGGCATATCAAAATTTACTTTTTCTAAATGGAACCCCCTGTATATTATTGCATATTTTAATTCTTCCTTTAGTTTTAAGCAATAATGGTAATACCTAAATTCAACCATTTCCCTATTATGCAGTTTTGATTTTGAAATGTTTAACAAAAATTACTTTCTTTATTACTTTCCAGATTTGTTATAATGTTATTTTATACATCTATAAATGCTAACTTGAAAACTAATGTCAAATGTTATTAATTATCACAGTTTCCGCAGAATGGCGTCGTTAAATGAAACCGAACACACCGAAATTAATTAAATCGAATTGTTTCAGTGATATATTCAAAAGTCAATAACTCGGAAACGGTTGGTTGTACATTCTGTGTATTTCGATTTTTGCTTCGAATTGAAGGAAGACTTGAAATATGCAATAATATACAGGGGGTTCCATTTAAAAAATGAAACTTTTGATGCTCCACGACCCACGACTTTATATCATTATCAAAACATTACAAGGAAACATTTGTAGCTTTAAAATAGTTTAATGAAAATCTGTAATATTTTATTAATAAATTAATTCATGCACCTAATCCAACATAAATTCTTGAAATACTGTTCAGTCTATTCGAAGAAATAACATTCCAAGTTTACATACGTTACGTATTAGCGCACTTGTTACCCAACAATAATAAATAAAACCATTCATTGCTACACTATGATTTATTTATTTTGCTGCTCCTTAAAATTCTTCCTTGGCAGGATGAGTAAGTTTTGTATATTTTCATATTTACGTTAGTATTATAGTAATACCAATTACTAACCTACCAATACCGAATATTACTATGGTAAGTGGTAAGTATTACCTATTAAGTGGGTCACCAATTTTTATTTTTTTTTCATGACTTTTCATTTCTTCTTCAAAATCGAGTTCAAAATTAATCATTTGTGTAGGTACAAAAACAAGACTTAATATTCAAGTTTATTGTTCTATGGATAATAGGTACAATCGTTTTATGCACTGAAAAAGGCAAACATTTGATATAGATAAAAATGTAGTTCATGTTAATAATCATTGCTTTGACAGTGACGCAATGTAGGACGAAACTAATGTTTATTGGAAATTTTTGATTAATGTAATTATCTAATTTAAACAAAATTTGTATCAGGTAAATAATGAGTTGACATATTTCAAATTTCAATGAAATTTATCTAATTCCAATAACCATTATTTAGCAATTAATAAGTTGATTAAGCCCACAAAAGGATAGAAGGCCCAGAGAGGAAAAAACTAAAATTTATTAAAAATTGGTAGAATTTTATAAAACTGTTGATGTAGAATGTAGAATGTTTAGGAGGGGAGTTAATCACCGCGACCTTATAGATCTATTGTGAGTTCCTGTTTCTTGAGTTATAACAGGTTATAACTCATCATACAATCTCAGGTCTTTAACAAAAGCCAGTATCTGAGACGGCTCCACAGAGGCCAGCTCTCCATCCTCGACATCAGACGTACCAAGGTTCATGGCACGAATGGTCGTCGTCTCGGCCCACTCAAGTGATAAGGTGTTCTGGTGTTTCCCCATTTTCCCCACAAAATCTGCATTCGCCGTTGTTTCTCAGCTTCAGCCTACTGAGGTGTTCGTTGAGGAGACAGTGTCCTGTTAGAAACCCCGTGACAATCCGAAGATTGTTTTTACTTAAATCAAGGAAAACCTTTGATTTTTCTCGGTCGTAAGTTCTGAGGAACTTTTTCGAGCGTCTTAGACCGTTGGAGGACACCCATTCCAAGTTACCGATGGAGTCTTCCAGAATCTTCAGTTCCGCTTTCAGTTGGTTCCCGTTTGGAAAACAGAACGGTTCTGGTCCAGTTAGTGGAGTGTTCGCTCCTTTTCTAGCTAGATCATTTGCTTTTTCATTGCCTTCTATCCCTTGGTGAACAGGCACCCAGAGTAGGAGGACTTTATTTTCTTTGCCTAATTTGTTGAGCTTCTCTAGGCATTCTTTGACCAACTTCGAATTGATGGTTGATGGTTGTTGGAGTTGATCGCGTTAAGTGGTGCTTGACTATCGGATAGGATGGCAATTTCCTGTTTTCGATAGTTCCTATCTAAGATAAATTGTACGCATCTTTCGATAGCGTAAATTTCTGCCTGAAGGATACTGGGGTAGGTGCCCATTGGTTCGGAGTATTTAGTTTTCGGCCCAAATACTCCTATCCCTGTCCCTGCTTTGGTTTTGGAAGCATCAGTATACCACGTGATTATTGTATGGTCTTTTATATGCTGAGTAAGCGTTTCTTTCTTCCCAATCCTTTTTATTACTTAATACTACAGTGAGGTGTTTCTCAAAGTTGTAAATTCTTGGTATGTCATCCACTGGGAGTTGGAGAGTGGAATTTTCTTTTGAGAGGTGTTCCAAGCCCCTGACCTGAAAAATTTTCCCAGTACTGTTTCCGTCAATGACCATTCTAATCATTGTCGCATTGGCATAACTACTGGACGACAATGTGCAGTGGTGTTAGGTCTAGATGACCTCCATTGCTGCTGTTGGACATGTTCTCATGGTACCTGTGATGCAGATACATGTCAGTCTCTGTACTTTGCACAGGTTTTGCCTTGCTGTACGTTGCTCTAGTTTTGTATACCAAGGAACTGCTCCATAAACTGTTGATATAAATACTATACATTTTTCTGAACAGAAAAAAATAATCAATTTTTTTTTCTTTCCTGACGAAACTTAAAAAAGTGCGAAAATGAAAGCGCTCACGTGAAGCATCTGATAATATGTATTATGTACCTACATCAGGATGATTCAACTTTTAGTCTGCGGTAGATTTTAAGGTCATCTGTTGCACTAGTTTTTAATTTTCGCACTACATAACTTCATATGACAAAATGTATCACGTTGTTGTCGTGTGTCAACAACCAATCTTTTACCAAGAAATGCTTTTTTGCCTTTGTAATTGGCACTGGCAATAACAAAAGCATAAGAAGCGCCGCTAGCTTTTTTCCTGGCGTTATTTTAAAAACATTATTCACTTCGGATCATTCGATTAAAACTGACGATATGTTTGTGTGTGTGGTGAAAGCACAGTTTTCCTGTAGTTCAAAAACTGACAGCCCCAAAACTGAAGATCGCAGTTCGCAACTGGATCTTCAGTTCAGATCGTACAGTCCTAGAACTGCCGGCAGGTTTCACCTACAGTTCGGTGAAACCTTAAGACACTCTCAGGACTTACGACCGAGAAAAATGAAAGATTGATCTTCAAATCACTGAAAAAGTCAATCAAAGAAAAATCTTGATTTAAGTAAGAATAATCTTCGTATTGTCACGGGGTTTTTAACAGGACACTGTCTCCCCAATTAACACCTCAGTAGATTGAGGCTAAGGAACAACGGCGAATCTGTATTCGTTAGTAAAGTAAATAGAAGTAAATTCCTTTTTTTCTTCTTTCACTTTTCCAGCAAAAAATATGACGTTAATCAATCTCATATCTCATATGAGAGAGTTATTAAACACATTAAACAGTAATAAGTAATGTTATTAAACTTTATAATTAATAATATTATGATAAGCCATTAAATATACTACAATCGGCACAGCTGCTGAACTGTAAAATCACTAGTGATAATTCAAAATTAGTGAATGAACGAATGAACAATGCTGTAAAACAATTCTAAATTGTCATATGGTATAGCTTTATCGTTATAACTCGTATAACAAAAGTCTTATTGTTAGTATATAGCTGTATTATTTTAGTTTTCACCATTTTCAAACATTAACTTTTTGTGCTCGTCAGTGAAACAACGTGAACAATAGGCGGTATTTCAATTCCAGCTGATCTATGAAATATAAAATTTATTTAAATGCCTGATAAAAAACAAAACTATTATTTTACCCATATTTCGATTGTAGTTCAACATATAAGAAGGAAGATCGACAGCTGTCCCATTCAAAAATTTTAGCTATTATAGATATGCCCGAAATAAAATATCATTTCTACAGATACTGTGCCGTCCTTTTTGTTACCACTCTTCTATTATTTACATATGCTTTCTTTATGTTTAACAAAAGTTAAAATTAGGCTTTTAAATTTTAGACTTGCATATTGTATTAATATGTCATTTTAAATTTATTTAACTAGGCTGTTGAACTTTAAAATTTTTAATCTGGATTAAGTAATTTTCGAGCAAATTGGATCACAGGGACTTAACAAAGCTCATTATTGATCGGTGAACCACATATCCGTAAACTCTTTAGCTTCATAACATGGTGTAAAGTATAATACCTTATGATCGAATAAAAACGGCGTCAGCGATGGCTATGAAATGACGATCCCATATAATTTTACATACAAAATGACAGCGATCTTCATTTCATAGCCATCGCTGACGCCGTTTTTATTCGATCATACGGTACAATATGATCGAAAAAAACTGGACGCTTTTGGACCGTTTTTTTTCGATCATACCGAGGTTCATATGTACCAAAATATACGAAAAGTTGATCTGGTCATTATTAATGACTAATATTAATCTAAATTCTACTAGAGTGTTATGTTGCTATTAAAAATGCGTTCACTAGTGTTATTATAGATCAATGTAAGTCGAATTTGAAATCACTGAACAGGGAAAACAGAAACTGTTACTCCACGGTTATTTGTATCAAAAAGGCACGGGTGAAGAAACATGGTTTTTATTAAATGGACCTGTGTTTAAATGCCCTGTATTAGAGCAATCTTTTACCAAAAATCGACATTTTGGAGAATTTTTATTTCTGTCAATTGTATTTCCATGATTTACCTTTTCGGGCAACTACCTTTTTGGTTAATTTTCTTTCTTATTGTTTTCGGGTAATTCTCCTTCGATGAATTGTTTTCTGGCAATTTTACTAGATCCGTTATATTTCTCATGAAATAAAAAAACAGGCGAATCATTTATATCCAACCAGCTGTTACCATTAATTCATGAAAGTTGTAGAACAGTTAGTAACCCTAAAACAATAGTTAATTTTTTCAACATCACATTCTAAACTAAACTCAGGGCCAAAACATATATTAAGACGAAAATATCAAGATCTACAAACCCCTTTGCACTGGTGATAAACCTGTCGTTAAATCACAAGAAGATGTTTCATTTTAAATCATTGCCTCAATTAACTAAATAGATAGCTCTAATAGCTTTCCGGTTCTTGTTCTACAAACTACAAACCGAAAGCAAGGAATATAGGTCCAATAACGTTGCCATTGTACTGTTATATCGCTACCTCAATACTACAACTGGATATCTCTAAAATCATAGTTTTGATCACTTGAGCTGTCTAGTTGTTGTAATATCCTGGAAATTTATTTGGAAAATATCTACGTGTGACACTTCACATATAAAGTGGAGGGCGTCACTTTTAAGTTATCTAATTGTTGCAAATAGAAAGACAATCCAAAATAACCAAGATTGGTTAGAGTTAACTACAAACAGCCAATTTTCGAGTTATCTAGTAGTAGTTTGAGGTAGTGATATGGAGATACCTGATTACTGAGGGATACGATCGGCCGGCCTATTTTTAAAGGGTAACTAAGTAAAAATATAATTTTCTTCGTTAAAAAGTGGAGCTGCCTGTTTGTTTCAGCCACCCCTTCAGTTACCTATTGAGTTAAAACCAAAAGAGCTCAAACTTTCTGTATAGGTTTTAAAATTTGTTTTTAGATTTTTCTTTAATTATGTATATTTACATTTGGGCGGTGTTCTAGAAAAAAAATCAATTAAGTGATAGCCGTACATTACTACAACATTATTAACGTACCATGTACAGGGTGGTTGAAATTGGTCTGTTTTAACAGAGAAAACCTATTTCCTGACTAGATAGAGCAAAACCGACATAGATGTCATGGGCTTGATTTCTGAGAAAGGTTTAATGGCGTAAACCGCATGTTGATATTTTCACTGACAACTGAGATACGGGGTCTTTTTGAATTTTTTACCATTTTGAAAATTGTCCATAACTTTTTTATTTTGCGGAATAATAAAATTCTGTAAAAACGTTATTAAAGCACTTTTTTAGGCACAATCCAGTGGCGTAGTCAGTTTCTTTTCATGCTTGCTCTTTTTGTCAGAAATAATAAAAAATTATATCGAAGCGGGCCTTGATTTTGTGTTGACCCATTTGCCTAATTATTTTTTATTACAATTTAATATTCTATATTATTATTTATCTGCATAATTAAAGACTTATGAAAAGGTAAATTTTATATTAGTATTAGTAATTACATTAGTTCTATATTAGTATTAGTAATTACAATTGAAATCGATTCAATAAACAAAGAATAAAACTAAAAAAAGTATTTTTTGAGTGACGAATATAGTTTTCTAAAAAAATCATGAAAGATGTTCAAACTGATCACCCCCTTGTTGAATACACAATAAACATCTTTTGCGCACAGAGTTACAACAATTTATTAGGCGAACTGGTGTAATAAGTCCAAAAGCTTGCCTAGTAGCACAGAATATCTAGCTACGCAACAGAAGCCTCGTTACATGTATAAAATTGTAGGTATCAAAAGGAGACAGGCTTTTAAAGCCTGTCTCCTTTGCCACCTTCTATATATTACCATAGAAGCCTGCCACCTTCTATATATTACCATATTATGATACCACTTCTTGACGTTCGATTGAGCTCATATTTGATATATAATTTCGTATTATTGATGACATATTGCAATATTACGATACCATGAACCATATCAAGTGGTACCATAATATAGTACCATATTACGTATATGGCGTTCGATTGGGCTTAAACTTGGTATACTACGTATCTTCGGTGACATTGTAATATGATAGAACTATAAAGCATATAAAGTGGTACCTTCTATCGTACCATATTATGATGCCACTTACTGACGTTCGATTGGGCTCGTATTTGATATATACTTCCGTATGTTTGATAACATTGCAATAGTATGGTACCATGAAGCATATCAAGAGGTACCATAATGTAGTACCATATTACGATACCATTTCCTGGCGATCGATTGAGCTTAAACTTGGTATACTACGGATCTTCGGTGACATTGTAATATTATGGTACCTTGAAGCATATCGAGTGGAGTACAATATTATGATATCATTTGCTGGATTTTGATTGGGCCCAAATTTGGTATACTTGCGTTTCTTTATAACGATTTGTTGTGTGTTACTGCATTATAATAAATTATTTCCATTATTATTAAACTTATATTTCATTACTAACTTTCCAGCATTAATAAATATCACTATAAATCGCCCTGTATATTTTTAAAGGTAATTAAAGGTATTTTCTTAGTTAACAATAATATAAGGTAGTGTATATTAAAAATGTATTTTTTGAGTATATGTTTTGTAATAATATACTTAAAACTATTTCAAAAGCCAAACGAACAATTAACATAAGTGTGTCTGACAAGAAAAGAAGAATAGAAAGAACTATTATACACCAGATAAAGAATGGGATGCCAATTAAAGGTCTTTTTGAACCTGGCAACTGTGCATATTTAGGCGAGCTTGAAGGCCGTCGACATGCCGTCGATCTAAAACCAAAAGTTCAAAATTTCCAATTATATTCTGATTATGATATTGTCGCGCCATCTAGTATTTTATTTGTGCAATTTTAGCTCTTTCATTACGAGTATTTTTCTGTTGCGTAGCTAGATATTCTGTGCTAGTAGCCTTCTGTAATTCTTCTCTCATCCCAATGGTTCTTCCCTTATATATAACGCCTTTTAATTTCCCCCATAAAAAAAGTCAAAAGGAGTTACAGGACCTAGCAGGCCAAGATATGGGATCCCTTGTTCCAATCCAATTCTCTCTAAATTATGCAGATAAATAATGATATAGAATATTAAATTGTGAAAAAAAATAATTAGGCAACTATAGGTCAACACAAAATCAAGGCCCACTTCGATACAAAGATAAAAAACGTAATATTCCTCTCATTTTTAGAAATAGATACACATAACTTTATATCGTTGGAAAGGGTTACACGCCAGCATTTTTTTAAGTTCATAGCCAACTATGATTTCCATTTAAAAAATTATATTTTTTATTATTTCTGACTAAAAAAGCAAGTATAGAAAAAAACTGATTACGCCACTGGATTGTGCTTAAAAAAGTGCCTTAAGAACGTTTTTACAGAATTTTATTATTCCGGGAAATACAAAAGTTATGGGCAATTTTCCAAATGGTAAAAAATTCAAAAAGGCTCCGTATCTCAGTTGGCAGTGAAAATATGAACAGGCGGTTTAGGCCATTAAACGTTTCTCAGAAATCTATGTCGGTTTTGCTCTATCTAGGCAGGAAATAGGTTTTCTCTGTTAAAACAGACCAATTTCGACCACCCTGTACATTCACCGGCCATGATTAATTTTTAATACGTATATTAAAATATTATTTTAAACATTTTGTTACATCTGATGAGATTTCATCAGAACGTAAAATATAATCATTCTAATTGATAAATCTTGTTAACATGAACTTATTTAAGATATTCAGAGATTTATACACACAAGCATGAAATCATCGCAAGGTTTAAGTGAATCCGCTAAATTTAAACAAATTAAATCTGTTTTTGTTCCGTTTCCATTCAAACTCTTCTCTCTTTCGTCTGAGATGGAGAAGGTGATGAACTCTGGCGACCTTGTAGGAATACTAACCTAAAAATAATCTGCTACCTGTTGGTTTCGATACAGATGTTAATCGTGGATGACGCGGGTCCCGTTAAAAGATTTCACGAATTAGAAATTTGGAGTCCATATGAATATGAATGATTTCGCAGAAAATATAAACATATATACAGGGGGTCCCAGGCTGAGCGTGCATTAGAAGTTTCTAGAGAATTACAATATCTAGATCGGAGATTTTTTGCATATCATTGTTTCACAACGAGATCTATCGATTAAAAATATTTTCAAGATGGCGGTACTTCCGGAAATACCGGAAGTTGACAGTAACTTTCTTATTTTAAATTGGTACCCCCATTTTATATTAGATATTTAAATTCTCTGTAAAATTTTATGAATTATGATATAAATCTGTTGCAGATATACTGCTTGTAAAAAAAAATTGTGCATCCTAAACGTCAAATTTAGCGATTACCATCACAGTCACTGTGACATAAAGAGAAGACATGTGGCTATCTATTTCAAAGATTCAGTTGCTCTAATGTTATTTACTATTGGCCATAGCTGTCATGGAATTGTGCGATTATAAAATTATCTTAAATCATTTTTTCCAAATGGAAACAAACTTTTTTTATTGTACTGGTGAAAAGGTATTCCAGTTTGTTACTTTTTGATTATACATGCTTCTATGCGTAAAATAAATGGTTTTTAAATTATTTAAGATTTAGTTTTAAAGCCTATATTTTTCTTGATTTTAACAAGTAGCCTATGACTTTAAATGTCAAGCGAAGTAACACAATATATCTGGTCATGTCATATGACTGAAAAAGCAGTATGTCATCGATCGCTTATTTACAAGCTAGCATTCAAATAATTAGTTTTCTTACAGAAGAAAATAAATTGTCTGATTGTTTGACACTTATTAATGTCAAAGGAAGCTAGATAAAATCAAGAAAAATATACGCTTTAAAACTAAATCTTAAATAACTTAAAAACGATTTGTTTTAGGTATAGGAACATGTACAATTAAAAAGTAACGAATTGAAAGAACTTTTCACTAGCGAAATAAAAAAAGTGGGCTTCCATTCGGAAAAAATGATTTACGATAATTTTTTAATAGCTCAATTCCATGACAGCTACGATAAATATTATATGACATTGAAACAACTGAATCTTTGAAATGGATAGTCACATGTCTTCTGTTTATGTCACAGTGGTTGTGATAATCAATTAATTTGACGTTTAGGCTATAGATTTTTTTTGACAGGTAGCTTTTTTCCTCCAAAAATTTTAAATATGTTTTTTCTCAAAAACGGTTAATGTTAGGTATAGAGTGTTTGACATCAAAATTTATAAAATTTTACAGAAAATTCTATGTGAAATAAAAATATGGGTACCATTTAAAATAAAAAGTTGCTGTCAACTCGGTATTTCCGAAAAGCCGCCATATTGAAATATTTTTAATATATAGATCTTCGCTGTGAAACATTGATGTGCAGAAAATCCCTGATCTAAATATTGTAATTTCTTAGAAACTTCTAACAAACGCACAGCCTGGGACACCCTGTATTTTTTTCTTGGCTCATTTCTGGGGTTATTAATATTCTATTACTTACTTTTGTCACTATTTTCAGCATTATTGCTGGAATACCAAATATGTAAACAAAACCACCTACAATGTCCATAGTGCCCTGCAATATGGGCATTATGCTCATGATACAGGGCGATATGATTTGAATATTTGAATTGTTACCTTGATGATACAAAACACTTATTGCTATATGCCTTGCACATTTACAAGGCGTTTTAATCAGTAAAAGGTGGGGTGGGTAAATATCCAACGGCCCCAACGGGTCGGTAAATAAAATTTAAGTATATAGGTACCTGGTGTAATACCCAGAAGATGTAGGGTATATACCCATAGAGGAATATTGTAGATATTCCTGGTATTTTCTATGCGGTTGTCGGGTTGGGTTGGTTTCCTTCCACGATGGTATTGGGTTGTTATAATTAAAATGACATAAAACAAGCCGATTTAAATGACATATTAATATGAGATAATTTAGAGATTATACTTTGTAACTATATACAGGGTGTCCCAGAAATAAGTGCAAGTATTTTAAGGGGTGGTATATTAAAAGAAACATTTTTTCTCTTTACCGTTTTTCAAATAAGTCCAAAATAACCGAGTTATTTTACTTTGAAAATTTCCAAAAAAAATAATTTTTTGCTAAAATTTTGAGAACCACTGGATCTTTTCTGGATTTTCTTTCATGTAAATTTAAGCTACTACCTATGTTGCCATATTATCAAGAAATTATGTTTTTTAACTTAAAACTAAAAAAAAATCCAAACTTTTTTTCAAAAAATTCCAAATTTAAAAAAAAAATTTGCAAAAAATACCTCATAGGCGTGTTTCTGGGGCCGAAATACTTATTTCTGGGACACCCTGTATAATATATAGAACCAATTTTAGTAATTTTATCCTTCTTATATCGTATATTACATGGCTTGTTCTTCTTTCATCTGGTACTAAATTTTAGTCTGAACTGAAAGATGCAGGCAGCACTAATTCTGTAAAACCGGTTGCTTGGCTTTAAGGAATTTGTATCTCTTTATATAAAGGCCCTTTTTATTCTTCAATTCAATAAAAAAAAATTTCATTTGATTTAAACATAATCGAAATGTGTATTATTAGACACTGTTTTTTTCATATAGTGTTTGAATCACAGCTACACATATTTGCTTGTTTTTGAGTATTCGCCTGTCACATTGTCATGTTCTCTTATACCTACACGTCAGCAGTCACAGCCCTAGTCCTGATCGTTTTTTTAAAGGAGGAATCAATTGTGCTTAGATCCCGACATGTTACATGACATTAGATAAGCGAACGTTTCTAAGCATCAACGTCATTCCAAATTGTTCCCTCTTGATGGCCACTTTCAATACACGAAGATCATTCTCCTTACTCTACTCAGTACGCAGATTTCCATGCAATGATTTCTATTGCTGTATACAAAAAATGATGCAAACTACGTATTCTTTTATATCAAAATAAAATTAATTGCACACATAATTTACCTTTATAATAAAATCAAAAAAAAAATCAAACAAACACGAACGTGAATTAATTTAAATGTTAATTTTTTCAAGTTTTTGAAGCTTATTGTTAAATATAATTTGTAATACTAACGTAAAATTCCATATTTTGCCAATCCAGATTATTAAGAGCCTAATAGATTTTGTATGCGCCTCCATAGCTTTATGTTGCAAAAAAATATTTTTGAAGTCCGTTTTAGAAAACATTTTTTTCCTCAAAAGTGCCGTTTTCTTACAAGAGAAAAAATATAGTAAATACTATGTGGAAGGACCCTCTACGAAAAAAAAAAATCGGTCGTCGATTGATTGGAAAATTTTATAGTAAATTTACGTAGGGGTGGGGGGTGTTCACCCCATCCCGTACTTTTTCTTGATTTTTATGAAAGTCGAATGTTAAAGCATTCAAAACATAGACACCCAAAATCTCATTCAAATCGGAATAACGGTTCTTATAAAATATCTGAAAAAATATGTTTATTTTTTAAAGTTTGATGCCCTCTAACGGACAAACGAAGCACTTTTGTATGAGGTAAATTGTTTATAATGGACTTATTTTGATTCCCAAAAATAAGCAGTAGTTCTATGTCCACGGAATATTGGGACACCCTGTATATATTTATATAAATAGTTTTACTGAACACTGTAGTACCGTATAATCGAATAAAAACGGCATTAGCGATGGGTATGAAATGAAGATCACTGTCATTTTATATGTAAATTTATGTAGCCTGTATATACCTGTCGGTGTCTTAATTTAATGGTAGTCATTGCACTTCTTATGGAGCCGATGCGACGTCTAAGTAAACCCTATCATAAACAACTACACTAGACCTCGGTGTTTAAAAACAAACTTTACTTACTTACTGCCATTAACGGATGTTTTAGTATTTGAGATGTAGTTATAGAAAAATATTTGATTTTCTTATAGAACAGAATATTCATATATTTGTAGTATAACCTGTTTATGTTAGTTAAACATAAATATTTTAGTAAACACTAAATAGTCCTTCAGAGTACATTTCCCTTTGATAAATATTTACCGCACCGTCATCTGATTTCATTTTATCCGCGTCTGTGATTCATTTTAAAACGTCAAAATCTGGGAGATGGCATCGACTTTTTTCATTGTGGTTACTATGTACTCGGTATAGATAAATGTAACAAAGCGATTCCGTAACAAACCAGATTAAATTATTCATATATTTTTCGCGGTAGATGTTCGTCTGCGGTCGACAAACCTAGGATAAACAAGACAAGATGCTTCTCCGGAAATTATATAGCGAAACACTATGCTATAGTGATAGCTGTTTTGATAAATGTTGATCGCCACTGAAACAGAAGTTTGCATAAATAAAAAATATTTTCCTTTGTAAAAAGCCACTGCATGTGTGTATAATGGAATCGAATGAAAACCAGCTTGTCAGTGTTTTTTTACTATTAATATGAACCCGTCATATAATTAGTCATCTCGTTTGGACTGCATCTCAATTTCTCCAAGATTAAACTATTGGTTTTTTCTAAGACTCCAATAAATGTACACCTGCGTGTCAGGGGACTAACAATCCAACAAGTGACCTCAATAAAGTATTTAGGAGCTAACATCAATAGTCAGTGCGACCCGAAAAGAGAAATATTTTCAAGAATTGAGCAAGCGAGAAAAATCTTCGTGAGTAAATCATTATTTACAAGACGAGACCTCAGTGCGGAACTCAGAACTCGAATGGTCAGATGCTACGTCTTCTCTGTGTTACTCTATGGATGTGAGAGCTGGACACGGGATTCACAGACCGAAAAGAGAATATAAGTCTTCGAAATGTATGTGTACAGACGGATGCTGCGAATCTCATGGGTACAAAGGATCACCAAAGATGAAGTACTCCAGCGCATGCAGAAACAAAAAGAGATACGGAACACCATCAAGGAAAGAAAAATGTAATACCTGGGTCATATGATGGGAGGTGATAGATACGAAATACTGCGCCTCATAATAGAGGGCAAAGTGCAAGGAAAAAGATCAGTAGGAAGACGCCAGAACTCATGGCTAAAAGATTTAAGGAGATGGTTTGAACGCTCGTCTGCGGAAATTTTCCGGGCTGCAGTTTCCAGAGCCACAATTGCCATTTGGATCGCCAACCTTCGGCAGGAGAGGGCGTGATAAGAAGAAGAACCCGTCACAATGATTTTTTATACATAATATAAATATGAGGAAATGAACCTGCCAAATCATAATCTTCTTGAACTGATTGCCATCATTCCAGTGGCGGACTAAGCCTGTCGGGGGCCCGGTCTGTTTAGATAATGATATACTTCTAATGCACATTTTGTAAAAATTGAATGACGTATGTATAATGGTTGACAAAATTCAAGTATTTATACAGGGTGCCCCAGGCTGAGCCTGCGTTAGAAGTTTCTAGAGAACTACAATATCTAGATATGAGATTTTGTGCATATCATTGTTTCACAATGAAATCTATCGATTAAAAATATTTTCAATATGGCGGCACTTTCGGAAGTACCGGAAGTTGACAGCAACTTTCTTATTTTAAATGGGTGACCCCATTTTTTATTACATACTTAAATTATCTGTAAGATTTTATGACTTTTGATATTAACACTCTATACCTAACGTTAACCGTTTCTGAGAAAAAAAAATATTTATAATTTTTGAAGGAAAAAAACTGCCTGTCAAAAATATGTACATAGCCTAAACGTCAAATTTATGTCAAAAATTAAATTGTCCGAATGTCATATAATAATAGTATATATAGCTGTCATGGAATTGAGCTATTAAAAAATTATCGTAAATCATTTTTTTTTCAAATGGAAATCAACTTTTTTATTTCACTCGTGAAAAGGCTTTCGTTACTTTCGTTTTTAAAATTTGTTACTTTTTGACTATACATGTTCCTGTACCTAAAATAAATCGTTTTTAAGTTATTTAAGATTTAGCTTTAAAGCGTATATTTTTCTTGATTTTAACCAGTAGCCTATGACAGTATATTATCGATCATCATTTCCAAGCTAACTTTGCGCTCTTTTTTTTATCGTACGGTATATTATTAAAATATCAACTATTAGATATCACTAAAGAACGAAAAGAGATATATTTATATAAATACACAAAAACTTTTAAGCAGCAGTAGTTATAATATAGGAAATTCAAATAATTCATTTTCTGACAGATAGAAATAAATTATTGTCTGACTGTTTGA
>NW_022146221.1:39336-45261 GCF_002938485.1 Sitophilus oryzae | reverse complement strand
TTTTCGAAACACTCTGTATACATTTTTAAAAAATCTGAAAATATGTAAAAAAACAAAATAAAATATACGTGTTCAAGCGTTTTTTCGAAAACTTGACCGTTTTTTAAATAACAAATATTGCAATATTTGAGGGGTGGTTTCACCCCCTTGGAACTGGAATTTCGAAAAATCCCTTCTTATCGAACCCCTACACCCTAGAATCAACCTCTGTATGCCAAAATTGAGCTTCTTGCGTTGAGTGGTTTGAGCAGGATCGTGATTAATCAGTGAGTCACTTAAGGGTTTTATATATTAGTATAGATATGAATGGTCAGGATATGGTATGTTGAAGTCAACATACCTTGGACAGCTAGAAGTAGGTCCATTGTCAAATAATAAATGAGCTTAATATAAGCACCCGACTGTCATCAATCTCTTTGAAACGCATCCTTGAATATTTTGGATACCATTACTCGTAGACTTGCTGACAACATGACGAAAGATTCATTATAACTGGTGATGTCTAAGGAAGGAGATGTAGAGATCGATCTCCAATAAAGATCGATCAAGTCAGAAAAATAGTGGGTCTACTCCAGCATTCAGTTATCCATCGATCTGAAGACAGGTTAGCCTGGAAAGAATTGATTGTAATACCGTATTGTACACTTGCTTTGATTAAGGCCTGATTAAGATTTGCAGAGCTTCAGCATTTGCCATAAAATAGCGAGAAATTTGTTACAAAACCATATAAATTATATATCACTGTAATCACAAAGCTTCAGCCTATTTCCGTATTGTAACGGAATTTTAAATTATGTCTTTATTTTCGAGAAAATTTAGTCCAAACATAAGGAATATTTTGTTGATGTGGACCATCAAAATCTTAAAAATTCGGAAGTTCTCTAAAAATGTACTACAATACGGATATAGTATAATCCTTTATCTTTAATTTCCTTCTTCATTTGTGGTAAAAATACCTAGCCAGTTTAACATAAAACCACAGATAAAACGTTAAATGCTGGACGCTTATTTTGCTACTTTTTCAGACTAGTGAAATGGACTCTTAAAAACTTGATTTAATTGATGTCATCCACATACCAAATTTCAATTTTCTATGTTTAATAATTAAAAAATATCAAATTTCAATATCTATATAGACTCTCAGACATCTCCTAAATTTTATCACACTTATTCATTTACACCTTGTATAGTAACCATTGTCTTCACAAATTAATTCGTGACTTTCATTTTTTTTGTTTCTTCAAAACTGGTTTTGTTAATTTAAGTATTAAAAATATAAAATATTTCCTATTTTTTTAATCTACTAGGACTGGCACTCGGCGTTAAGGTCGTGGCCTTGAAAATTTAAATATATTCTGAAAGACAATACCTAGGACAATATATTTTAAATCTGAAAAAACATCATCATTTGACATAGCTATTTGAGGCATTTTCAACTATAATCTTTATGTTTTGGCAATTAAAATATATCCATTCATGTCTTTTAACTATAAGTTTTAAGACATTAATAATTTTGCTTGCGTCGTTTCTGTAGTATTGTTTATGCTGTTTCTTCGTATTCATTGCATTCCTTACTAGATCACTGCATTTATTTTTTTTTTCAGTCTTTGCCCAATACTGACTGACAAAAAACTGTGTGTAAAAGTGACTTTTTTTAAACTTGGATTTTTTTGGACATTTTTTTACCTTTTCGTTAAAAAACAATTTTTTAATAATATGACGATATATGTAGGTAGTAGATTAAATTTACAAGAAAGAAAACCCAGGAAAGATACAGTGCAATTTTCAAAGTACAATAACTCGGTTATTTTGGACTTATTCGAAAAACGGTAAAGAGAAAATATGTTCCTTTTATCGAGAACTATCAGCCTTGAAAATATTTGCACTTATTTAAGACTCACCCTGTAGAACAAATTGTCTACGGTTTCCAAACATAAATAGAAAATCATCATTGGTTGTTTTTTTAATTATGTTTTAAAACTCTAGGATCAACAATGAAAACCAGATTTTTTTCTAATCTTATCATGGATACTTATTTAGCCCAATTATCATGTCTCGTTTCTACTTAATATATCGACTTACAAAACTCAAACATTTATCTATTTTAAGCTGGCGCTCGGGGCCTTCAAACTCTCGAAAAAATTACTAATATACCAATAAATTATCTCTCGTTATAGGTAGGTAATTGCTTTTACAATACTAATTGCCGATTAACAATTGCTGTTAAGTGGCAGCACGTATTAGATCGGCCTTCTTCTTAAACAATATTTTATAACTCGTTTTTAATATTTTCTTTGTATAACAAAAATATGATCCGCTATAAATTTTATTGGTACTGAATGAAGATTTTGTATTTTTTGTAAATTTTTAAATTTTCAGTTAAAATAACATAATGCCATGACATAGGTAGTAGATTAAATATAGAAGGAAAATATCGTCTCATTCCTGCCAAAAGTCACTAACTTACTTTTTATTACTTCCGAGAAAAATGCGTCTAAAGATGAATTGCATTGCATAAAGATGTTATAGTTAGTAACTATTCGGTATTAAAATAAAACATAAATAGCCAGAAATCGTAATTAATGACTTTTGCAATCGATTCTCCGATTCAAAACATAGTTAGTGATTGAATTTGGTTGTTCGGAAAAATGTTAGTTAGTTAGGTGCAAAAACATGCAAGGGTTTTCTGAAATCGATTGCATTTTAATGTTAAAAAGCAAAGATACAGTCAGCAGTTCTAGGGGCTGACCCGGGACACAGGGTGTTTCATTTAAAAAAAATACAACTATAATATTGTCAAGAAAAATGGCGTATCCGCCAGAAATTAAAAATGTATTACTGGTTGCCTGCACAACCGCAACGTATCCGCCAGAAATTAAAAGACTTTTTCAGGCGCCATCTTTTAGTCAAGTCGAGAAGTAAGGGAATCAGACAATGGAATTGTCTGGTATGAAGAAGTACGCTTTCCGGAGAATTGGGAAATTTCGAGAAGCAGTCAATAGAGTATATAAGCCGGAGCCATCGACAACTGAGACAGTTTTTGAAATTTGAATATACCGCGTGGAAATTGAAAATCGGACAATTTGGTGAAGGAATCTTATAAATAGTTAGTTGTTGTGTGTTATAAGTTAGTAATTGTGTATAAAGTGAGAAAATAAATTCGTTAAGTATTTTATCGTGAGTTTAAATAGTGGACCCACGGAATCCGTGACAATATTTTTTACTTATTTGGAACACTCTGTATCTTGTAAAATTATTTTTAAATTGTAGCTCTAATAATAGTTCTTCAACGAACCCAAAACTTACAATTTGTAAAAATCTAATCGTTTAGCTACAATACTCCGTGTCGTATGTGGTGAACAACCCTCTATAGTAAATACTTTGCATTATCTATGAAGTAATAAAGAAATTATATAAAAAAACCTATCCTAATTATGTAATATTATCAAACAGATGACGATACTGCAAAAAATTCAAATATTGCTTTACGTCAATCTACCTAGTTTGTTTTCAGGAATCGTATTTTTTTACGGTGCGCGTCACAAAATTATGTATACAGATATAATTAGGGTTACGTCGAACCCAGGTGTTAATAGTTGGAGTGCGTTCAAATCAGCGCAACGCCGAAAAAAATGCTGGGGAGCATTAATCACACTTTTGCACACACTAACTACACGAGATCGGTGTGACAGTTGTAAATATATCAGCGAGTGCACTTTTCTTTCTTGGAATAATGAGGGAGTCGGTCTAGATAGAGGTCTTAAAATAAGTATACTCAACTAGTTTTTAATCAGAGCCCTTAAAAATAGAAAGTTATGATTTAGATGTTAACGCACTATTAAATAACGCTATTAGTTATAGTATAGATGTAGATCGTATGGGAGGGGTTTTGTGTTATAACCCTGTTATAACTCATCATACAGTCTCGGGATTTGACAAGAGCCAGTATCTGAAATAAATTGCAGTAAAAATTTTAAGGCTTCATATCTTCAACGCTATCAAAGTTTTTATACATACAGTTTATACATTATACAGAAAAGACCAGGCTACTAGTACCATAGCAAGTTGCCGGACGAAGTTACGTTTACCCGATTAGCGTTCGTACTAGAGATTCACTGCCGGCTAGTCGGCTGGTCAGGCAGTACGCAGTTGCAGTTGTGCTTGGACGGGTCGGTCGTAACACTAGGAATACGACGCGAGGAGTACCGAGTATTTCTTATTTTCATTTTAAGTTTTACCTTCACTTAAGGTAACATTTAAAATAAAAATACTTAAATATTTATTATTTGAGTGTGTTTACAAGTCAAAATTAAAATAAATTAATTCTCTAAACCCGAAAAAAAATGAAATATTACTCGAAATAAAAAAAAGTTATAACAAGTGTTCAAAAAGACCACCTTCTTGTGCTCGACAGAAGCCTAGGCGGTCGTAAAATCCCCGTCTGGCATTGGCTAACATATTAGGGCTAATAGTTTGGAAAGCCTCTCATATTTTTACTTGAAGCTCATCCCGATTATTAGCCCTATTATGACCACACACTTTGGATTTTACATAACCCTACAAAAAGAAATCATGGGGAGAAAGATCTGGTGATCTAGCGGGCCACAAAATAGTTCCATGTTCACTAATTAAATGGTTGGGAAAAGTATTGTTCAAATATACTTGAACAATACGGGTATTGTGGGCAGGGCAACCATCTTGTTGAAACCAGACATTGTGGAATCTTTCTCCCAATAACTCACGAATTTTAGCGACAATCTGCTGCTGTAACAAGTCGAAATACTTGTCAATTTGATCAAATTAGAAATAAATAGGTATTTGTGCTATAAAAGGGGCTAAAAATGTCTTATCTTTCTTGGCTCTTTTTACTTTCCTTTTCAATGCTAATCGATTTTGTTGTGTCATTTTCACTTCTTTGTATTCTTGTTTGTATATTTATTTTGGAATTATCGATTTTTCAACTTAATAATGCGTTGGTAGGTACAAACAGTTACAAATACCAAAGGTACACATGATTTTGTAATTGCCCTTTACACATTTTTTCGGTTTCTTGGTAAAGGTCAAGAGAAAAAAAGTAAATACATTAGAATTTCAAAGGTGTAATTCACTTCTTTCTATATAATTTTTGAATGACCTTAGTTACTTTTTGTAATGTTATTTACTTACCAGATGCCTTATAAGTATATATAATAAAATGAACTGAACAATATCGTTTATTTATTTAAAAAAACTAGAGGGTGATAGGTATTCAATTAGTGGTGTTAAAGTAGGTCCAACGGATAACAAAATGACAGAAAATACAATCTACCTGTGAATTGAAATGACAGGCACAACTGTGTTATGCCGACAGTGTTACATAAAGATATGATACTCGAATAATTTTGAATATACCAAAAAATCTGTGTTTAATTTGATATCTCTATGATATGATGGTCTGATTTTGATATCTTTAATTTTTAGCTATTTTTGGATGCGTCGATAGCCCAAACATTACTATAATTAGCAATTATTAACTATTTGGATTACTTTGAGAGTTTTTAGTCTAAATATAGCTCAAATTGCAATGCATTTTGTTGTTTGGTTCACTGAATGCTATAACAAATTTTACATCTGTAAACACTTGATTTAATTTGATAGTGTTTGATTTTGTTTTGATTTTGATTGGATATGCGTTTTAAATATATAGTTATTTTTTAGGCATGTCTATAAATTCCAGTATCAAAAATTTTTTGAAAGCCCATTTTTTGGTTATGGTCCTAAAATTTAAATAATTTCCATTATTACAAACCCAAACTAAATAAAGACATTAAATATTGGCACGGTCATTTGCAAAATTGAATGGACGTTTGCGAAGATATAAATCTAAATATAACTCGAACTAATCTATTAAAAACATAACAGCAATAAACTGAACGAAGTACTGAT
>NW_022146221.1:0-7046 GCF_002938485.1 Sitophilus oryzae | reverse complement strand
CTCAGTATGCTTCGTTCAGTTACGTATTGCTATACACTACCTATTATTATTTATACCCGAACTATTTGGTTAAATCCAGTTTTGATTCCCTCATAAAATAGTACAGCCTTTTAAATTAACTGAGTCCCTTTCTTAATAATAAATCACCCTATTAGAATAATTTAGGCCTCAATGAGGGTCGACGCTATTTCTGTTGTTAACAAAAAAGAATACAATAGCGGTAGTGATTAGATATTCCTTAAATTAATTAAAAAGAAATAATGTATAGAACTGGTACTAAAAAATTAAAATGATTCGAAATCATATTCAAATAATATTATTTTCTGGAACCTCAAGTCAGGGGTGTAATAAGACCACTGGGCAGGACCCAGTCGTCTCCATTGCCATTGGGCCATCCGTTATTGAGGAGTCCGTTGCCTCCTGAACCTGAACCACCTCAACCAATGTCAGAAGAACTAGAACAAAGGGACATGGAGATCAGAACAAATGATTCTAGAAGGTAAAAAAATATAGAATTTTAAAAAACATTGAGAAATACTATTTTAAGCATATTGTAATTAAAACCAACACTTACACTTTAAAAAAGTTTTCTTTATTTTTATGTTATAGGCTTTAACAGCAATAAGTAGCTGCTGTATACTTTTGTATATTCTTAGTTAATGCCAATAAACATTTTTTTTAACCTAAATTGTTTGTAAATTTTGCAGTAGATTTCATGTTAAATTATATCAGACTAATAAACTACGTCGTTATTGCATTATTAGCTGCAGTTTGTAAAAAATAAATAATGTTTCAGTGGCATTTCAGTACCTAATAGAAAATCCATTTTTTATTTATTATTTCATGAATGTTTGTTACAATTTTAGTCACGAATGTTCTTTGAAAGTGTTGAATTTGCCATGATTCTCTCGCCAAAGTGTGCCCCGAATAGAAAATAGATTTTACTTACTTTACTGTTGGTTATTCAACAAGTGGCCGTGAAATAAAATATAAATAATTAAAATGGCGAGTATATACAGCATGTCCCCGGATTGTCTTTGCAAGAGGAAAAACTTTTTTATTATTGACATTCTAAGAAAAATGTATTCTTCATAAAACTTTTTGCTTGTTCTAAAATGGTTAATCCCGTTTATACCTTTACAAATTTCCATACCGTTTTGGAGAAAATTAAAAAAAAAACATGAAAATATGGTTGACTTTTTTCTAAGTCCTAAAAAAGGCCTTTCTGTGATTACGTTCTTTGATAGATGGTTATTATTAATTTTGATTAACGTCAAATGGAAACGCGTTTTGATTTTTCCGACGAAAAAGTTTCACCTTTTGTAGAGACAATCCGGGGACATACTGTAGATATTTGCTGTGCTCCATTCGCGAACTTCGAGTTCCGGGCTTTGCGCCTGGGCCTACTCGAGAACGGTTCTGAAAGGAGCTGTGCACGATAGCCTCGTGCCTCTATATGGCGCGGAACAGTTCTGGAACTTTATGACTCAATTGAATGGAGTGAGAGTATCGCGTTCTTGAACAGTTGAGAGCTGCTCAACCGCTTGAAAGGAGGACAGCAATTGAGATATCATTCGGTCAGTCATCCGTATCACAAAATTGATAATAATCACTTCGCTGGTCAAATAGTACAAGAATAAAATAAATATTTTCTGAGGTTTTTATCAAATTTTGGTTTTATTCAAATCACACTTTTTATTTTTCCATAATACAGGGTGGTCCGAAGTGTATTCCGGAAACTTTGGCAGCATATTCTGCAGATGAAAATATGTAAAAAAGTTTCTATAAATGTATGTCCTGAAATGCGTAGTTTCGGAGATACAGGGTGTAGAAGTTTCATTTTTATTTCGATTTTTTCCGAAGAATTCGTAGGGGGCGCCACTTACATGTATTTTAACTGCTTTTAAGAGTAATAACTTTTCGTCCCCACCTGTGTAAAACTACTGAGTGAAAAAATATACATTACTGTGATTTTTTTCATAAAAAATGTATCTTGGTAAAAAACGCTACGTGCAACCGTTCTCAAGATATTTAGAATAGCAACAGTTAATACATGTCATTTTGGAAAAAATAAACATGTTGAATAGATAGTTATTTGACTAAAATTATAAATTTCAGACCTATTTTTTTAAATTAATCATAAATTTTTCTTCGAAAAAATGATAATAAAATAGTTTCTGTTTTAACTGAACTTTTGGCACAAAAACGTTTCAAATTTATGATTTCAGTCTAATAACTATTGAGTCAACATGTTTAATTTGTGTCAACGATGACAGGTATTGATAAAATTCGATTCCAAATATCTCGAGAACCATTACTCGTAGCGATTTTTACCAAAAGACTTTTTTATGTAAAAAAAGTCGTAAATGTATATTTTTTTACTCAGTAGTTTTATACAGGTACGGACGAAAAGTTATTACTCTTCAAACCAGTTAAAAAATATGTAGGTGGCGCCCTCTACAAGTAGGAGTTATATTGACATCATAATCAAATTTCTCATGTCAAAAAACTCTCAGACACCAATTTTCATCCAAATATTGACGTAACTTCAGAAATTATTTTGAAAAAATCGAAATAAAAATGAAACTTCTACACCCTGTATATCCAAAACTAAGCATTTTAAAACATATACGAACTTTTTTACTTATTTTTATTTGCAAAATATGCTGCCGGAGTTTCCGGAATGCAGTTCGGACCATCCTGTATATTGCTATGGCGTTTTTACTGTAAATATACCATTCCTGAATGAAAATGTCAAAGGCGTCTGTTTAATATTTATACAATCTAATCGACTCTTAATTATATCAATTTGACTTTACGATAGCGAGAGGGTGAGATTAAGAGAGAGGGCAACAAAAAACAAAGTGCTGCTCGAAAGCCACTTGGGGTTTCGTGAAAACTCCAGCTTTTCCACGTAAATACTCTCTGTCCGATCACGCGACAGGTAAGGAACGGACGTTTTTAAAAAGTAGTGACCTTTTCCGAACTTCGTTATCGCCCTTATTCCACCTGGCGAGAAATCACGTAACGAACCTTCCCTTGAGCTGTGTGGGTTTGCAAAGAAACCTTCGCCCAGGTTTGTCGTCATTAATTTTTTGCAGTGGCGGGCATTGTAGGTGCATACTAAAATACGCTGGTCTACAAATACATTTTTTTTCTTAAGCCTTGATACCATTCCTGCCGATTACTATGAAAAATTAACGAAGTCCTGAATCCAAATATTATTGTTTTCATTGAACAAGGAATACCCCAAAGATAGTAGGCGTTACCCAGTGTGTTGTATCGAAAACATATGCAAGGTATTTGAAACTAGGAACTCTAAAGAACAGGCCCAGACAAAGTCATCAAAGAGTCACAACTGAACAATAAGACCGCTTTGTGTGCCAAATTGCTGGAAGAAATCCTAATGTTTCTCATCCAGAGCTACAAAGACAAATTCTAGCAGGTACAGGTGTGAACGTTTCAGTTGAAACCATGAGAAATAGACTTCGTGTTCGAGGGTTGTACAGTAGGAAAGAGTTACGGGTCCCACATATCTCGGCAAAATAAAATTGCCCGGCTAAATTGGTGTGTTCAACATCAAATCTGGACAATTTCGAGAATTGGCAAAATGTTCATTTTTCGGATAAGGCCAGAATATGTCTAAGATCAGATGACCATCGAATTCGGGTTCTCAGAGCTCCAGGAAGACGAGCGAGATTCCAGGCTGCCAAATATGTACCAAGATATAAATAAGGAACTGTAATATTCTGGGCAGGTATTATGCTGGGAGCAAAAACTCCATTATTACCACTTCAACAAACTTTAACGGGTCGGAGGTATGTTGATTTAGTGCTAGAACCAATTGTTATAGGCTTTGGAGACCTACAATTGAAAATAATTTTTACTTCATGCACTATAATGCACCTCCCCATACCAGCAGAGTGGCTAGAGAATGCCTTGGAAGGTGTCAGAGTTTTGGACTGGCCTGCATGTTTACCAGATCTAAATCCTATCGAACACTTGTGGGACCAGCTCAAAGGAAATGTTAGAGTTCGTTGAAACAATCCTGGAAATCTTGCACAGCTAATTGATCAAAAGGAGATAATATGGATGACATATGCTCAAAACAGAACAAAGTTGAGAGGCCTTTTAGAAACTTCTAGAAAACATTTAAAGGATAGTTTTTATCTTAAAAAAGATTTAATCCACCACTGGCCTTAAATCGCCTTGATTTTCTCTTGCTCCCGTTCCATTCCCTTCTTCCTCTCCAATCGCCCGTTCCATTTCTCCTTCGCCCACTTCTCCATGCTTTCAATTATTCAAGCTCTTCGGCAAAAGCGGCTTCGGCCTTGAAGGCTTTCTCTAAAAATAGCGGAAATCGATAAAGTATGTGGCGACCACCTATCCGGCCCAAAATAGCACCGCGAATCGTTTTCGAACCTCAGCAGCAGCAGCAGCAAGGGGATCAGCAGGAACAAGGGGGATGTCCATGCAGAGGTGGCTGGGTTAGGGATGCAAGATACGAACGACCTTTGTGTATCGATACTTTCATGAAGGTTGCTCTTTTGTTATTTTCTATCAATATAACTAAAGTTAGTCAAGAAATCAATGTAACTAAAGTAACCATAGTCAAGAAATTCAATAATTGTGATTCAGTCTAGCCAGTGGATATACAGGGTTTTTCTCAGGCACTTATTAATAAATACTTGTAGGGTTTTGTCAGTCTGGTACGTTTCTACGTCTCGCAAGCGTATAACAACCTTGATTTTACGGATACAAATAAAAAAAATATTAAATAAAATTGGATAATATGGATAAAACAAGCAATTGCAAATGAGTTTCATAAACTTTGCATTATCCCAGTAGTGTCCACTTTTCTTGAGTTATAACGTGTTATAACTCATCATACAGTCTCAGGGTTTTGACAAAAGCCAGTATCTGATACGGTTTTACAGAGGTTAGTTCTCCATCTCCGATATCAGTTGTACCAAACTTCAGCACGACTGGTTGTCGTCTAGGCGCACTCAGTGATAAGGTGTTCTGGTATTTCCTATTATCCCCACAGAATCTGCATAGTATCCCAGTAAGGAAGCAACAGTAACAACCAAAGATAGCCTTTGTATTGTATTTCGAAGCCTCACAGAATATTTACAGTGGAACCTTTCATCACTTCTAACTACACGGAGATATGGGATATGAAAATAACTACTGGGTCTGCATGAGAATATCATCAAGAATCATGCAGGAATAAAAAAGCTGAATATTTTTGGTTTGGTTTTCATAAAATGAAAAACATCACAGAACTTGTAAGAAATAGTAGGAAGAAACATACAGATGCAAATGAGCTAAAGAAGATACGTATCATATCTTGATATATTATGCTGAGTATCGATATACATTTGCTTTAAAAACTTTTCTAACTGATTATTGTCCAGTATCAATTTTATACTGCATCGATACCGGTCTGGACCGATACATAATATCGATATTATTAAAACCATAGAGCATCTCTAGTGTGTGCCCCGGAATCCGATTCCAATTTACTTCTATAAAAAGACGAAAGCCGTTGGAAAAATGTTGCCGATGACGCTAGGGCCTTGTTACATAATGTATTGGGTTACGTCAAAGTTCTCTAATTACACCGAAAGGAAACCAATAAGTGTTATTGACGCAATTCCTATAAATACCATTTAATATTTCTACTACCTTGATCGAATTTTCAAAATAAAATTGTTGTTGATCACGTGACATCTTTCAAAATTTGTATTTTGGTTATAAATGCGTTGGATTTATTTATAAAAGACAATTTGCCTTATTATTTTTATTAAGACTAATAAAGACTAGTATTTGAGACTGTTTAGATCGTAATCTAAAATAATCAATCACTTAAGTGGGTACTACTAAAATTAATAAGGAACATTCATTCTAATTCGGTCCATTGGAACTAGTGCACGATCTCAAGAGTGACTGTTGGTACCAACAAATTCATGTGATTTTCGGCAAATCTGCTCCTTCACCTTCACTTTGATTTAACCACTCTCACCATTGTGACTTGCGTACAGAAGTTTAGAGTAGCTCGTCTTGTAGTTTGGTTTGGTGTAGTAGTAGTTTTTCAAGCAATAAGGAATTGGGGATCAAATTTTCGATATATCGCTACTAAATATCTTCACATCTACTCAAGGATTTCTACCCACTACCAGAAATCAACAGAAGAATTAAGTTGGTATGGAGTACTTATGGAAGAAACTCAATCATATTTAAATCTAAAATGCCACTTTATCTAAAGAAGAAAACATTCGACCAATGTGTACTACCAATGATGATCTCTGCATGCGAAACCTGGACACTTAAAATGGACATTATAAGGGAAATGCATTCGCACAATGCTCAATTGAACGAAATTATGCTGGGAATAACCAAGAAAGATCCTAAAAGAATAGAATGGATACGGCAAAAGACCCAGGTAATAAATGTCATCCACAGAATCAAATTCCTCAAATGGCAATAGGCAGGACACCTGGCAAGAAGAACGGATAATAGATGGATCACCAAAATTACAGCATGGTATCCACGAGGAATTAAGATACCTAGAAGAAGGCCGAACCTGGGATAGAACCATGATATTAGAAAATTATCAGGGATAACTTGGGCCCGTATAGCAAACAATAGATAACAATGGGCCCAACTACAAAGGGAGTATCTAATGAGGCTACATCATAATTGAAAATGCTTGAATAAGCTGAAAATGATGATAATGATGATCACTCAAGGGTTTTAATGGAGAATTGTGTTAAATTTCGACACATTTTAACCTAGAAACATCTTTTATTTTAAATTAATCTAATTTTCTCACATTTTTACGCCGTTTTTCGGAATTTTTTTGTTGGCTAAACCTCCTTACTCCCCTACGTGATCAAAAGTGAGATACGGCTTGGCCTCCCCTTTTATATAATTTATAGCTCAAGTAAAGATCATTTTTACCATTGATAAACAAAATATACACATTAGATCGATACTATTGATCATCTGTCTCTTTTTCCAGCATCCGGCCGTTGTCTCGCGCC
>NW_022146220.1:15245-23144 GCF_002938485.1 Sitophilus oryzae | reverse complement strand
TATTATAAAAAAGAATATGCGTCAAGGCATGGGTTGTTAGGTACAGTGTGGCTATATATTTTAATCTAACTCTTTCCGTATAAGAAGCAAGGGGTAAATTATACGTGAAAGAGCGGAATAATATAAATAATAAATTTAGACTAATGCAATATTCTTTCTTGGCGCGTAGGATAATGCGCACAATCGATGCATTAAAGGGAATAATTAATTAAATCATTAAGTTCCAAAACATATAATATCTCGGGTCTCATTGGATCAGCTGATACATTTTGCTAAAATTTAGGCTATTAGGACCTATATTTTTTTTATGTGATTATTATTTTTTTAATTAACAACTTAGGACAAAGAAAAAACTTGCATGGTTTCCACCGCCAACAGGCGTAAAAACAAATTAATCCAAGGCGTTGCCAAATATTTATTGGGATAAGTTTTTATCGTCTTAATATTGTTGTAAATAATAATTATCATTTAATTAGTGCTAACGTATCAAAGTTCACAACACGGCAAAATTTGCCAACGGATCTTTGAGATATTAATAAAAAAGGTCTATTAGAAAACACCTTGACACCCCTGTATCCTTAAAATTATACATTTCCGGACAAATGTTTATATGAACTTTTTACCTTAAAAACACTCAAAGAATCAACTCCTGATGTTTGGTCAGATACTCAATTAACACCCTGTATTTAAAAATGGCTAGCTAGTGATTTAGTAAGCTATGTTTATTTTAATAGGAAAAAATACATTTCATAAAAAATAAACAAACCCATAATACAAATACTATACACTAATTAATTAATTTTAAATGTATCTAAATAGGCACTTTAATAATTGAAAAATGGACAGGAGCACTTAAAATAACTTCATAGAGTATACCAAATATGCTAAAAATAATAATTCTAATAAAAAAACACAAATGGCACTTATTATGGGTCTGCTTTGTTTAAGAAGCTAACAAATAATTTCAAAAACTCAACTATCAAAATATACTGGTAGCAAATTTTTAAAAGCATGCATAAGTGTAACGTTCTATATTAATTGGACATACTGAATGTAAACTACTCGTAGGTATAGTTGCTGCAATCGATAATATATTTTGCTGCCTATTTTCATCATAACAAAAAACCGTCAATACCATTACACATATTATGGGCACCTATGTATATCTAAATCTCATAATGATGTTTAAAAGGTACATACTATGAGTAATGGTTGTGACGGTTTGTTATTAGGTATGATGAAAAGAAGCTGCAAACTAAATTATCGTCGGAGCCAACTATATTTTAATTTATTTTTATCTATAGTAACTAAGCACGGTAGGGGTTCAAAATATGCCTATACTGTGAGGCAACTGACGTCACGAATGTGAAATTGCTTTCAAAACAAGGTTTAATTCTTTTATATTTCTATTGAGCTCTTCCAAGTTAATATAAAATGTAAAAAAAACAGGTGACTGCCGACAACCGCCGACTTGTGTCTGGTATTTTCAATACGCCTATGATGGTTGCGTATGTTGCAAAATCTGTGATTTTTTTCAAATGGAACGAGGGTGGCTCATTAGCATATGTGGAAAAAGTATTTTTTACGAATAATTTGGTACCAAACACTTGGTATTTCGAGTCAAATGCATTGGCGTAACTACAGGGGAGCCCGGGGGTGCCCAGGGTTAAGCTTAAAAATTAAAAAAAGATTGATTTTTTTTGAAAAAAATTTAAGAGCCACCGGATTTTTTCTGTATTTGCATCTCTTTTATTGCCGTAACTATGGTAATATCAGAGATTACGAAATTGTACCGTGGGAAAATTTGAACAGGCAGTTCTAAAAAGTTTTCGAAAAATATACAGGGAAATATAAAAGAAAATGCACGATTTTCGACATCTTTTTTAGCGAAAAAAACTTCACAGACGTGTTCCTGGGGTCGAATATACCACCCCTGAAAATATTTGCACTTATTCAAGAATTACCTGTATAACGAAAGTTCTATTTTTAGTTCCTCTAATACAAAAAAATGTTACAGTTTTAAAATAAATTAAAAATCAGTTCAATACAATCTAAACAAACTTACGGAATGTGCCTTGAGGATTACTTGTAAAACACATCATTTGGCAACTTACCTGTAACAAAAAAATATAATTAATAAAATACACACCATAAATCTCAACATAAAGAGAAACAAAAATATTTCTACCTCTCACAGACACATAGGTTATTCGTATTATCATTTGTTGGTCATTACAATCATTGTTATGATGCTGATGCATCGCGTCAACATAAAAATAACTGACCTCCCAATCGAAACTATCTAGAAAATCGGGCACACCGTCGAGTTCACTCTCACAGTTCACGTTAAACTATTTTTAGGCAGATTAGATGGCCCCAATTTGTCCTGATAAAGTAGTTGTACCGAGTGGTGTGCCAGATAAAAAGAGTAAATATAAACAAGAAATTCTTACCGCTGTGTTAATAATAAAGTAGCTTCGAGGAACGACATTGTACGGTAGTGTATACCTTGTAATGTTACGTTATATAGGGTGGATGTCTTTTATAGTATGCGTTTTATCGTTTCTATTGACGCATCAATGTATTAAATGTTAATAAATAAATAAACAACGCTTTATTGTACAAAAGCCAAATGTTTATGTTCAATACTATGATATGATTCATAAAATGGCTAGTTTCAATTTCTTAGTTCATAGATACTTAGTTTTCCACTTTCCAACGAAAGATATGAAATAGAAAGAGATTACATTAGGTATGTAGCTGAGTGTAATGGATATTATCCTTCACTAGTTGATAAAATAATTAGAAAACGTAGATATAGGTTAATGATTTCTGAAAATTCGACTTTTCAAGTGGAGAAAGATACGTCAAAATATTTTTCAATACCGTTTGATAAACAGTTATCCCGTGGTCTAAAAGGAATTTTTAAGAATGTCAATTATAAACTTGTGAATAGTGCTAATAATAAATTACAACAATTATTAAGTAATCCAAAGGATAAAACACCTCTACTGGAAAGGTCGGGTATTTATGAAATCTCCTGTAAAGATTGTAATCAGAAATATGTTGGGCAAACTAGAAGATCAATATTAACTAGATTTAAAGAACATTTAGCTCAGATAAGATATGGTAGACCTGGTAAATCTTGCGTTGCCGAACATATTGTTGATAAAGAACATTGTATAGATCTTAATAACTTAAAATTACTTAAACAAGTCTCAAATTACAGGCAATTAGATACATATAAAAGCATCAGAATTAATAAATGTAAAGATAGTATGAACAGAGACAACGGTCCAATTCCTTCAAGTTCTTTGTTCCTACTACTGTAGTGGCGGAAATCTAACTGTTACGCTCGGTGGGTTCTGACTCGGTTGGCTAGTAAGTATTATAAAACTGGTAGTAAGAGTTATAAAACATTAAATATCAAATACTAGACATTTAACCAGTGCGTGAGATGATTTTAAAATTCAAAATTGTTCATGATTAAACATCAACAAAAAAAGTCGTTCACCGCATATAGGGCTCTCTCCAGTAAGTATGATTTCAGAGCTTTGCGAAATGCGGGAAAGAATGAAAGTGATTTGATATTCAAAGGCAGATGATTGTACATTTTTTTGGCAATGTAGTATTGAGCCTTTAACTAGTTCTGAGCTCGAGGTTGGTAGATAAAGATCGTGCTCCGCATTCCTAAGTGGATATTGATCATTAAATAAATATTCATCAATTACAGGCATCATTTTTATGACATTAGCAGCTCAGGATTTTCAAATACAAAAATAATATCTGTATGGTATACGGTCTGTTGCATTGCTGACCTGGACATAAGAAATACAATGTAAATTTTAAAAATGATGAATAAGTTCTTCCCATTTGATTTTACAGAAAATGTATTTGAAACTTTTAAAGGACTCCTTAAAATGAAGCAATCTGTTCATTTTGAATGATTTATCCAAATTCGTTGTTGAGTTATGAGAGATACAAAATAATAAATTAATAAAAAAAAATAATACGGTCCTGATTAGAATAACAAACATGTCACTTTCAAATTCAATTTTCAATGTCAAATTGATTTTATTGTTGCCAAAAATAATTTAAAAAAATCATGTTTTAATGTCATATTGATTTTATAAGTGCAAAATATGATTTGTAAATATGGATAGCACAACTAAAGAAAAAAAAAAATAGTTTAGTCTTATTATGGAAGAAAAAGTCTACAGGCACAGGCTGTAAAGGTTTGTTATTTTCTGTACATTTTCCAAATATGCTAGACCAGTTATTGAAGCTAAATAAGTATGTTAAAACAGCGTCTACACTATGCGAAAAAACTCTTCGAAAAAGGTCAAGGTCGCATTTCGTCGCCCAACTTTGACGCATTTCGATTTATTTCCAGTTGTCTTGACAGTCTTGATCCACTTCGGTTTGCCTCGATCTACTTTCGATTATTAAAAGCGCCTGAAAACTACTCTTGAGGAGGGCGTGGGGGGATTTGTTTCGGCGTTTTTTGTTGCCTCGTTCAATTTTGTTTTGTTTTGAGCTATTTCCAACACGGGGCGGTATCTGTATCCGAGGCAAAGAATTTTTTTTTTCATAAATCTCAGTGAAATAAGTAAACCTAGACGTTTCTAAAATAGCCGTTGTTACGATATTTCGTTAATTACATCTCTTTTTATGTTATATTGCACAAAATTAATATGTATTCTACAAAATTAATATATATTCTACAAAATTAATATTTCAACACGCGTTTATTATATGTATAGTCTATATTATACAAACTTTGGCAGCACATTCTGCAGATAAAAATAAGTAAAAGTTCGTATAAATGTATGTCCTAAAATGCTTAGTTTCGGAGTTACAGGGTGTAGAAGTTTCATTTTTATTTCGATTTTTTCTAAATAATTTCTGAAGTAACGTCAATATGTGGATGAAAATTGCATTTGTATCTGGGAGTTCTTTGATATGAGAAATTTGATTTTGATATCAATATGACTCCTACTTATAGAGGGCGCCACCTACATATTTTTTAACTGGTTTGAAGGATAATAACTTTTCGTCGGTACCTGTATAAAACTACTGAGTAAAAAAATACATTTGCTACGATTTTTACGTGAAAAAGGTCTCTTGCTAAAAATCGCTACGAGTAATGGTTTTCGAGATATTTGGAATCGAAATTATCAATACCTGTAATCATTGACATAAATTAAACATGTTGACTAAATAGCTGATTAAATTGAAATCATAAATTTGAAATGTTTTTGTGCCAAAAGTTCAACAGAAACTGTTTCATCATCATTTTTTGAGGAAATATTATGATTAATTTAAAAAAAAAATCCCAAATTAATTATTTCAGTGAAATAACTATCTACTCAACGTGTTTATTTTTCGTCAATAATGGCATGTATTGTCTATATATTCCCATTCTAAATATCTTTAAGGACGGTTGCTAGTAGCGATTTTTCTAAATTGATATTTTTTACGTAAAAAGTCACAAAGATGTATATTCTCTCGCTTGGTAGTTTTATACAGGTACGGACAAAAAGTTATTACGCTTCAAAACAGTTAAAAGACATGTAGGTGGCGCCCTCTACAGTAGGAGTCATATTGACACTTTCTCATGTCAAAAAACTCCCAGACACCAATTTTCATCCAAATATTGACGTTATTTCTTCACTTACTTCTAAATGCTGAAGTAAGCATTTTAGGACATACATTTATACGAACTTTTTTACTTATTTTTATCTGCAGAATATACTGCCGAAGTTTCCGAAATACAGTTCGGACCACCCTGTATATATTTAATTGTCTAAATCCCTGCATAATAAATACTAGTTGAATGATTTTATATCAAACCACAGAGAACATATAATCAAACCTAATAAAATGGGTGCTAATAAAAGTATCGTTTACAGATTTCTCTTAAGATAAAAGAACATTGCTTTTAAACAATGTCCGTGGACCATACTTTGTTGACATCGGGTCGATTAATAATTTTCCCAAGCGGATATGATAATGTTACCACTATTACTCACCAAGCAATACTACTCTTATATTATCAATTAAGGCCGTAAACAAACATATCATATACAATTTTATATATACTAATTCATAAAATTAAATCATGTAATATTGTAATTCTATTTCTGTAGTTTAAGGAGATATAAGGAAACTTCTTCTTATTAAATCCAAGAAAATTTTCGATTTTTTTTTCATATTTCCAGAAATATTCTCGTAAAACATTCGGATAGTGCAGCGTTGTAGTTTTGATTACAGTGTACTTTTGTAAGTTTTCATAGAAAATATAACTGAGAATATTTCTCTTGATGTGATCTCTGTAGAAGAAACTCATAATAGATTTGTCATATTGTGACATAACTTTGTGATTATGTTTGCTCATTAGGACCGCATTATTTTAATTTTTCGCCTAATTTAGTGCAGACACAAACACATTAAACAAGTTGCAAATAGATAAGACCTAAGACAACTCTAAAATCAAATGGTTCCAACGGCGTTTCAAAATCGTATCTATTCCTTGAAAAAGCTAGTTGGAGAGGGTTGAAGTCATGATTACTAAATACCGCATAAGATGGACCGGTCAATGTAAGCAGGATGTAAGAAAACCACCTACCAAAATTTCTTCTTTACGGTGAGCTTGTAGACGGTAAGAGGAAACCGGATTTTGACTGGCCGTCGAAAGACGCGTGGTCATCGTGAAACAAGAAAAAGAAGAAGAAGGAAACCGGATGGACAACTCAAAAAGTACAAGGATATTCTCCACGAAAACAGCGCACAATAGAAAGCAATGAAGAAGAATTGTAAACTTAGTTAACAACGACAACCAAAAAGGAAAGAGACAACAAACTAATGAGATTTTTGAACGTCCAGAGTGCGGAAGAGAGATAATATCACGTATCGGCTTTCAGTCACAGAAAAGCTTCATGAAGAATGCATTGCGTAACCATCTTATGATGAGTGTCAAATACTCGTCAGCGAGTAATGGCAGTAGTAGTAGTAATAAAACAAACATCGGGATTTTGGATGAAAAAATAATACAAACTTATAATTAAACGATAAACACTATTAAAATTAATAAAAAAAAAAAAAAAAAAAATAAAATAACAACTTCAAATAAAATCTTGATGTTAAATCCTTCATGTTAAATCACGTTTTAATGTACTGTAAGACATTGAAGTACATAATAAAAGATTTTATATTCTAAAATACGAAATGTAAGAGCGCTGTTAAAACATTTTCATGTCAATATACTGATCAAATAATGGTAATAGATAGCTTCATATACATCAACGTAACAGCGCGTTGACTTTTATCGTCGTAAAATAACTCTTGGATTCTTAAACAAACGTAAAATATCTACATCCAGTGTGCTCAGACTAATGTTTATTGGAAGCCATTCAAGACCGATACTTTATTTGATATATTATGATAGAAATCGTTAAAATATTTCGTGTGTTTGAACCAAATGTTTGTAATCAATTGTAAAATTTATGTAATTATCACGGAGAGCAATCTCAAAAAGTTTTACTTCGATATATAACAGACATTATTTCAAATGTGACTTTAAGTGTTCCCTTTTTTAAAAAAAAGTGTTCTCATTTTAAAAAATATAAACAATTAAGGATTACAATAAAAAACAAACGACATTTCAGAATAATGACACATAATATCACCATTTAATAGAGCATCCATAACAAGCAATAATATGTTACCTTTGAAGTAGCTCGTTAACTCAGGTTCAGTTTCGTTAGTGATACAGTACCAGATTGGGATCACTAGGGCAGTATTTGGTAGTACGGAGTCGATGGTCGCCTCCATTTAAAAATATTTATTACCCTAAACTAAATAGAGACAAGCAATACGTAACTGAACGAAGTACACCAA
>NW_022146220.1:0-7833 GCF_002938485.1 Sitophilus oryzae | reverse complement strand
TTGTTGCTTCGTTTTCGGTTACGTATTGCTTATAGCGTTACGTAAACGCTATTTAAGACGAAATGTTGTAATGGAGAACTTCAATCCCACAAAGTTAATGTTATAAAACTAAAAATATTTTAAAACTTTAAAGAAACATTTTTCAGAAAATACATTATCGGACTTCACAATCTAATACACCCTCTACACTATTCAAAAAAACAGTTCAGAAAGCAGATCCAGGTCGTGTTTCCCCGTCTAACTTTGCCTCGTCTCCGGTTGTTTCGGCTTATCTCTTTTATCTTGACCTGCTGTCATTTAAAATCGTATTCTCCGCTTGTCTTGACCTAACATTTCTGAAACGCCTTGAAACTACTCGTGAAATTCCGAAGAAGATTCCTGGAAGATTTTTGGCGACTTTTGGTTTTCTCGTTCAGTTTCATTTTGTAACAAGCTACTTCCACGACGTGTCGTTTTCTATACCCGAGACAAACGACTTTTTTTTTTTTTATTTCAAAAATATGTTAAAATGAGTAAACCTAGACGTTTCGTAAATATCTGTTGTTACGATGACATTTCTTTATTTACATCTCGTTTTATTGTTGATATATATGTTACGGTTAAGGTCCGATGTCCGGTTAATGTCGACATTACCCGGTTAATCTCGAGAATAACACACAACAAAACATCCAAAAACATAATCTAAACCAAACATTAACATGTTAATGTCGACATTAACCGGCCAACGGACTTTAACCGTAACATATATACGAGAAATATATTCCACAAGATTAATATTTGAACAAGTGTTTATAATACAGGGTGTCATTGAAATGGTGTAAAAAAAGGGGTGATAGTACTCATAAAAATAGTAAAAAAAGTTCCTATAAGTACAGGGCGGAAAATTCATATTATGGGAGTTAGGGGCACTGAAAGGGTGAAGTTAAAAAAACGGTGGTTTTGAAATTGTAGGCTTAAAAAACGAGATAAAATTTCGAAAAAAGTATCCTCTGCCATAAATTTTGACCCTAAATCAAATGGTGATACTGAAAAATTATTTGGAAAAGCGGAAAGGGTAGTTTTTGCAAGGGTAGTGAGTTGTTTCGTAAATAACTTTTTTAAGGTTATTTTTTTTGCAACGTGGGTTCATTTTTTGGTTTGGTTGTGAAAACAAAACTAGGTACATATTTTTTCCTACAAAAAAGGTACTCTTGTTGCAGATCGCCCAGAGCGATGGTTTTCGAGAAAATTGAAGGCAAAGAGTTTGCTCTGATGAGTTGCGAACTGGTTAATCAACATAAATTTATGAAAGTTATGGCGGTTCAAAAGTAACCAAGTAGTTATCAAATAATTAATTGAAAAATCAAAATTTCATGATTTTTAAAACATCTTATTGCTTAAAAAATGAAATAATCCACTAGATTTCTACTTCTGGGGCCACTTGAAAGCTTTGGTTTACTCAGTGCCGATTAATACTGAAGAGTAACTACGGCAACGCAATATTGACTGTTCCAATCAAATTCGGACAACACCAAGGATATTCCACAGGGTACGCAGATCTTGGAGAAGAAGAGCAGAAAAAAATTGAAATGAATGGTGGTTACTTTAAACATTTACTATGAATGAATTAAGGAATGCATTATTTTAATAACGAATTTTGGTAATTGGTTTATTTCGTTTTTAAAGCAATAAGATGTTTTAAAAATTATGAAATTTTGATTTTCCAATTAATTATTTAATAACTACTTGGTTTCTTTTGAACCGCCATAACTTTCATAAGTTTATGTTGATTAACAAGTTCGCAACCCATCAGAGCAAACTCTTTGCCTTCAATTTTCTCGAAAACCATCGCTCTGGGCGATGTGCAACAAGAGTACCTTTTTTGTAGGAAAAAGTATGTAGTTTTCAAAAAATGAACCTACGTTGCAAAAAAAATAACCTCAAAAAACTTATTCACAAAACAACCCACTACCCTTGCAAAAACTATCCTTTCCGCTTTTCCAAATAATTTTTCAGTATCACAATATGATGTAGGGTCAAAAATAATTTATGAAGAATGCATTTATCTCAAAATGTTAATAAAATAGGTTTTCCCCTTGTAAAGACGAACCAGGGACATACTGTAAACTCAATGGCTAAAGAATACAAGGACTAATAACACCCGAGACCAAATTGTAACCATACCACCAGACAGTGCCGTGGCACATTTTGCTTAACTTAGCTGCTTGAAGAGATATTTAGATTTTTGATAAATGTTTTGATTACGCCTATGGCGTATGCAGTGGTATCATACTAATTAATTACGAAAAAGAACGTATTAAAATGTAAACAAAAGGTACAAAACCAGTATCGACGTATAGCATACTAAGGGTCGTATAGCATTACTCGCTGACGAGTTATTCGACGCATCAAAGATGGTCACGCAAGGCGTTTTTTTCTTTCATGAGCTTTTCTGTGACTGAAAAGCCGATACGTGATGTTATTTGCCTACCGCACTCCAGACATTCAAAAATCTCATTGCTTTGTTGCCTCTTTACTTTTTGGTTGTCGCTGTTAACTGAGTTTACAATTCTTCTCCATTGAGTTCTATCGTGAACTGCTTCTTCCCAATGATTCTGCATGTTAAGCCCCTTTAAGTTTTCGTGGAAAATGTCCTTGTACCTTTTGAGTTGTCCACCCGGCCTCCTCTTACCGTCTACAAGCTCACCGTAAAGCAGAGATTTTGGTATGCAGTTTTCTTGCATTCTGCATACGTGACCAGCCCATCTTAAGCGGGATTTTGTAACCATGACCTCAATACTCTCGCAGTTAACTTTTTCAAGGACTGATACGTTTGAGACATGATGGAACCACCGGATTCTTAAGAGTTGTATAAGGTGTCTCTGTTGCAACTTGTTTAATGCCTTCATGTGTCGGCGGTACGGCACCCAGGTTTCGCTCCCATATAACATGGTGGGGATTATAATTACTCGGTACACTACCAGTTTCGTTTTTGTACTCAAGTCATGATTGTAGAAAACCCTGTCTTTTAATTTCCAGAATGCTCTTGAGGCGCTGCTAATCCGGCGCTGAATTTCAGAGCCGATATTTGCCTTTTCCGAAATCAAATTCCTCTACATATTCCAATAGTTCCTCTCCGATTTTTACAGCATTGTTATGATCCTCCGGGGGAGTGCACATGATTTTGGTTTTGTCGATGTTTAGCTTAAGGCCCAAAGCCTCGTATGCCCAGGTATATGTGTTCAACATTTCTTGTAATTGTTGTATCGTGTTTGCAACTAGAGTGCAGTCATCAGCGTATTGAAGTTCTGTGATGAATTTTGTACGTGTTTTTGCCCTCAGTCTTTTTATGTTGAACAGGTTGAACTGGCAAAGGTTAGTCTTGGGTCGAGATTTCCATGTAAGAAAGAGTACAATGCGTTCAATTTTGTCATAAAACAGTGGCGTATCATTAATTCGCTCATTAATTTATGAATAATTAATTGTCGTGCTGGACAGCATTCATTGCGAACTTACCACCAGGTTCAGCATTGGTCTGGTTGCACCAAAGATGCCGAAGAATAGGATTGGAAGAAAACAAAAATAGGCGTTACTCCAGTCACAACGTTGGAAGATCCAGCTTCAAAATCCCTATTGGCATTTTTATCCTGTAAATGCAAAACCAACAACTATAGTAAAGCCTGCGGATACAGAAAAGCAGTATTAAAATGTTCAATGATTTGTGCATACTGCAATGGGAAATCCTGTGACAACGTCACTGAAGTGTCACTCGACGAATCCGATGAAGAGGAGTTAGACTTACCTGTGGATATCCCTCTGGCGGGTGAAGATGAAGAGTTGGACGTATTGAGAGACCACCCCGATGAGCCCAGCACAGCAGACACGATCGACTTTGACTTCAATGAGCCAGATCCGTCGGGCTTGTGCAGATAAGTTAAAAGTTTTTAATTTATCTAGTGGAGTAGGCCTCCGGGGAGACCACGTTAAAATAAACGCGCCATATACTTTACCTCTTCGGTGGTGAAGAAACAAGTACACATGTACACATTTTCAATAATTAAATTAATGATACGCCACTGTTTTATGACAAAATTGAAGAAACTAAACTAAAACTAGTTTTAGTGAACCCTAATCGACATTTGATTTCGGAAAATCGACTATACATAATATATCAATTTTACGCAAAATTGTCAAATTTCCAGGGATTTTGTGCCTAAACGAAAAACGCATAGTTTTCGAGATATTCTCAAAATACCGATTTTAAGCGCCATCTTGGCAAGATGGCGGCGCCGGCGGCAAGTCTGGAAATGTGCATTTTTTGGATTTTAGTTAGGGCCCCAAAACCTATAAACCTGCAAAGCTGCAAAACTTCCGGACTTTTTTCCAAGCAAAAATCCCCAATGACTGAACTATTATAGGAACTTCGAAAGAGAAAAGAAGCAAGAACAATAAGAAATAGCTTCATTACTTATTTAGAAGAGTTTGATTTCGGCCGCTAGAAAGTATCAAAGGACTTTCTCACGTAACAAAAAAATAATTTTTTAATTATTGTTATCGTGGTCCGGTTCTGTGATGACCAAAAAGATCTAAACCCTAATTGGTAGTATTAATTAGAGTTTCCAGAACCGTACTAAAATATTATCGTTCAACGATTGTGGAGTTCGTCAATTAGCAAGCAAGGGATGGTTCTCAGAAGCAAAACCGATAAAAAATTGAGTTTCAAATGAAAATAATTAACATGAACACAGAACACAAGTAAAGAAAAAAGTATAGGTACCTTAAATTTCACATCAAACAACATAAACCGACTTAACTGAATTTGAGGCAAAAGTCATGAGATTATGAAAAAAAATATGAAAAAATATCAAAAAAATATGAAAACAAATAATGAATACAAGCGAAAAAAAAAAGAAAACACACAGGTAGCTTTAAAATTACATTAAACAAGCCTCGAAACCAACTTAACTAAAATAGGAAAAAAAACTTAACATTTTCAATTAAAGATGCAAATGCCTATAAAAACATAACAAAAAAATATAATTAATACATTCAGCAATATACTAAATAATAAAATAACATATTTAAACTTCAATAATTGCTAATAAACATTATAGAAACTTCAAAATAACTTCAGAAGTAAGAACAGTAAGAGATAGCATCACAACTTATTTAGAAGAGTTTCATTTTCACCGCTAGAAAGTAACTTTCGCACGTATCAAAAAATATGTTTTTAATTATTATTACCGAGTCCCGAAAGAACCGGGAATTAATAATTTTGAGTCCCGGTTCTTTGATGTCTTAAAAGAACCGGGAATTCCCGGTACTTTCGGTAACGGGATTTCCCGATTCTGAACCTTAATTAGGAGGTCTCCATCGTCTCCATAATTATCTAACCTAACATATCGCCGCAAATCATTTTGTATAGCGTAACCAAATATTACACATTAAAGTATAATATATGTTTGTTCCACGTACGAGATGTACGTGGTTTGGGTTTATGCGCGTGCAGAATTGCGAAAAAAAGAGACAACAAATGGCAACGTTGAGTATGCGAGTTGACTAGTGGGACCACAGATTAGGTATACTATACCGGGTGCGTCTCAAAAAAGGCTCACCCCCTATAACTTTTTTATTTTTTCAGATAAAAAAACGAGATTTGGTATGTTAGTATATGACATAAATTAGGATTGATTGACGTATTCAATTGTTTTTGATCACTTCCTGTTTCACCGGAAATTACTACAACTTTTGATTTTTAAATGGCACCCTCGGTATATTTTTACTTTATTCGATAGAAAATGTCACTCTGAACAGAATGACATATCACATGTCAACTTTTGACATTTTCGCTTTAAAACAAATCGTATTTTAAATGTCAATCTAGAGTGCCATGGCTGTGTTAAGAACACTAATTTTTAATCATGGAGCCTTGGAAAAATAGATTTGATCGTCTAGTGTTTTTTGTGTCTTGTCCTGGCCAGTTAAAAGATGCCCAAATCGTATTTTTAATCATATCTCAATTTTTTCAAACGGAACGAGAGTGGCTCATTAGCATATTTGGAAAAAGCATTTTTTTACGAATAATTTGGCACCACACACTTGTTATTTCGAGTCAAATTGTCGTTATGATCTGCATGTTACAATTTCAAATAAACCATATGAGAAAATGTCGAAAGTTGACATATGATATGTCATTCTACTCAGAGTGTCATTTTCTATCGAATTAAGTAAAAAATACCGAGGGTGTCATTTAAAAATCAATAGTTTTGTTGTCAATTCCCGTGAAACAGGAAGTGGCCAAAAACAATTGTATATACGTTAACCAATCCTAATTTATGTCATATACTAACATACCAAATCTAGTTTTTTTATCTAAAAAAATAAAAAAAATATAGAGGTGAGCCACTTTTGATACGCACCCGGTACGCACTGACTCTGTAAAAAATATTAAGTGCTTAAAAAAAAATAACAAAACACTCTTTCATTACTCTACACGCGATACCACTACATTCATTGATTGAACCTTTCTTGAAAAAAACCTTGGTATTTCGCTACTGTAAGGGAAATTTAAAAAATAAAGGTTATTCTTTGTAAACACACTTTGTAGTATGAACACGGAAACTACCCTGTCAGTGGCTTTTTATTCGGAAAACAAACTATAACCGATAAGAAATACTCAACGTATCAGCAATCTCCCTCGTCGTCAAAAGCAAGAAGCAAACAGAAAAAAACTATTGAAAAGGTTTAAATATAACTACTCGGAGAATAATTTAGTTTTTTAGCAGAGGCCTCTATTGAAAACTGTTGACGATCTGTTTTAAGTCAATCTGTTAATAACAGTACATACCTAGACTTCTCAGAAAAATAACGCATCAGTCTCAATGAAGCAGTCTGACTGATTCAAAGTATGAATATATAGTTGAAAACTGAAAACTACTGAAAACGTGTTCTCATGTTCATTATTCGTTCAGTCTCACTCTCACTGAATCAGTCAGACTTCTTCACTTTGCTCTGAATAATGAATATAAACTGATGTATATGATGTGATAAATTCACGTTTATTATTAATTCAGTTTCACTGAATCAGTCAGGCTGCTCCACAAGACTGGCACATGAGATTCCGTCTTTATACCTCCGTTTGTATTCATTGTTCAGTGAAAATGATATTCATTCTGACTGACTGAATCAGTCGTTGCTCAGTAAGACTGGCACATGAGATTCCGCCTCATTGTACAGTCCAAATGAACAAAAGTAGTACTATACCTTTCAGTTTCACTGAAAGTATGACCATACTTAAAGGCGGGTTCTCACATGTCAGTCTTACTGAAGCAGTCTAACCGATTCAGTGAGACTGAACGAATAATGAACGTTAGAACACGTATTATGTGAAACTGAACAATATATTCATACTTTCACGTTCATTATACGTTCAGCCTCACTGAATCAGTAATACTGCTTCAGTGATAAATTGTAAAAAAAAGTTTAATTTTTATACCCTAATGTGTAAAATATTTGCGTCCGAATTTTAAATTTATTGAGGCCATCCCATAATAATTTTAAACTTTGGAAATTCTAATAAAAGCAATAAAGCTAAAAATAGTTTGTACTACTTTATTTTACACTTCATTCTCGTTCAGCAACATCTAAAATATTCAAATTTGTATTTGCATAAAATCAAATTGAATATTATCGTACAATTTAATCAATAAGCTTTCAGTTCAAGTACTTAATTCAAATTTAAATGTATTCATTCTCAGGTATACTTGACCTTTACCACGGTGTCAAACGTAACATCTACAGAACAATTTTTCCTATTTAGTCACGCATCAAAGGTGGGCCGTAAATTTTATAGTA
>NW_022146219.1:0-6148 GCF_002938485.1 Sitophilus oryzae | reverse complement strand
GAGGCTAAAAATCAGTTTGAGTATTTTCCAAAAGTATGGTTTAGGTATGTATATGACATTTTTGCAGTCTTTGACACACATACTGACACTATAGATAATTTTATTTCTAAATTAAATAACCGTTTTTCTTCCATTAAATTTATCTGTGAAATTTAGAACAACGATAAATTACCATTTCTAGATGTATTAGTAATGTTTCTAGATATATTATAAACAAGTTAAAGAAAAGATGGCTAGTGTACTTTTGTTAGTTCTCAGATTAATGAGTTTTCCACTTACCAACGAAAGATATGAAATAGAAAAAAATTACATTAGGAAAGTGTAATGGATATTCTCCCTCATTAATTGATAAAATAATTAGATAACGTAGTTATAAGTTTGCAATTTCTGCAAATTCTAGTTTTCAAGTGGAGAAAGATATGTCAAAATATTTTTCAAACCCGTTTGATAGAGTCAATTATAAACTTGTGTATAGTGCTTGTGTATAAATTCCCAATAAATTACAACAATTATTATCAGGTAATTCTAAAGATAAAACACCTTCACTGGAAAGGTCGGGTATTTATGAAATTTCATGTAAAGATTGTAATTAGAAAAAAGTTGGACAAACTAGAAGATATATTAACTAGATTTAAAGAACATATGGCTCAGATATGATATGGTAGACCCGAATAAATCTTGCATTGCTCAATATATTCTTGATAAAGATCATTGTATAGATATTAATAATTTAAAGTTAATTAAACAAGTCTCAAATTACAGGCAGTTAGATGCATATGAGAGCGTCAAAATAAATAAATGTAAAAATAGTATGAACAGAGACAATAGTCAAATTTCTTATAGTTCCCAGTTCCTATCGCTCTAGTTGGACTAGTTTTGCCACGCCTACTCAGTGCCAACTGAACGCGTATAGAAACGCTCAATTTGTAGATATTAGTTTAGTTTTAATATCATCTGCTGATGATGCTAACATGGTAAGCGGAACGCGCGTCCAGTGCAAAAGTAAAAGTGCTTTGGTGTATTGTGATGAATTAGTGATTTATTTTACTGTTGTAACACCAAAGGTTCCATGATACCTACTGGTATATCCCCGACAGATTCTAGAAAAACACAATTTAAATCGAAAAAAATAATTAAAATATCTAAATACAAGCAACTATTAAGAACACTTTAGTTGGTAGCAGATACGTCAACGGTTTGCAACCATAGACATAGGTCTACTATGTTAATATGGCATTGAATAAGCTTAATAAGCATCTAAAGCTGATAAGATTCATGCCATGCCAAGTGCAGATTCTGTTATTCTGATGATTAAACAACAGAACATATCCTAGTCAGTGCAACAGCCTGGCAAGTGAGCAGTTCTTTGTATTAGACAATGATATTAACAAAGGGCTATACGGAGGATTCAGTCCCAAGTTGCTAGACTTTTTAAAAAGGATAGGGCTGGCAAATTTAACCTAGAGATTAGAAGAGGACTAATCTAATCTAGCCTTCCTTTTCTTTATATTTTTGCAGTTTCCTATTTAAATCAACTAACTATGAAAAAACACGATTCCTCCCCCTTTTTTCTGACTTCCGGCGACATCTCGACAAGTAATTACGTCATCCCCTTCACCCACCTACCCCCACCCAGCCATACAAGTGCCGCCCTCTGCGCGGATACGCCTGCATTAATCCCTTTTTGCCATAGCGCCCGGCGACACAGAGGCGCTTGTTAACTGGTTGTAAATCGTAAAGTTTCAGCCTTTAACACTAGACTTTGTACCTAACTGTGTAATTTATCGTAATTATGCGCGTCCGAAAGCTTGGTGTGGATCTGTGGATGAGAGTGAGTGAGAGAGAGAGAGAGGGAGGAAGTTAGCCGAAGCAATTAAGTCTTTCGATTCACGACGGACAAAGTGAAGAAACGCGCAGGCTGAGGTCTAGAGCTCCGTTTGAGTGTAATTACTTTTAATTGTTGGTATTTTTTTGTTTGGACTTTGTCTTTTATGAAAAATGAATAGCGGTAGTGAACAATTATTCTAATTATTCCGGCATAAATTTAGACAGATTTTTGTTTTATTATGTTTAGTCAAATTTTTATAAATGCTTCTAACCTCTTACTTTTATGACTGATCTGGTTCCTTTATAAAATGATTCAAATACACAGTACCGGCCAAAAGTGGAGAAACTTTTAATATTTTTACTATGTCAAAATACAGTTTACTCTCTGCAGAATAGGATTTCAAGAAAATATTTCGCATTTAATCTGCTTTGTATAGCCATATAAAAACGGCTTATTTTGTGAATAAATTTGCAGGCAAAAAATGATTTACAAATTCCAGCGGACATAGGGACAGCGGACATTTATGCACGATAATGATCCGAAACACACTGCCAAACTTATTAAGGAATTTTTAACCGAGGAACAAGTTGAAGTGATCAAATGGCCATCTCAAAGCCCCGACCTGAACCCTGTATAGAACCTATGGGGTCAACTAGAAGTCGATGTTAGGCGCAAAAACAGGGACAAATTTAAAAATAAAGATGTTTTGTTCGCTGCCCTATTACAAGCCTGGAGTAAAATATCCGGGGACGTAATAAAGAACTTGATTGAGTCTATGCCCAGAAGGTGCCAAGCAGTCATCAAAACTAAAGGATATGCAACCAAATACTGGGACTAGCGACTACAAATGTATAAAAAATACCAGTTTCTTCATTTTTGTCCTCATAGAAATATGTTTAATTTTTTCAAAATTTAAAAAAGATTTTTCCCAAAAAAATATTGTGTGTATTTTTATGAGACACTTATCCTCTATATATATGCTTTATAAACATTTTCGTTCTTGTAAAAAAAGTGTAATTTTTTGGTATTTCTCTGCCTTATTGAGTTTTCGAATTGCTCCAAAAATTTTAATTCCGTTTATACTAAACAAATTACGAAAGTTTTTTGCGAAAAAAAACATTTTTTTATATTGTTTGGTATATTTTTAAATTATTAAAATCTTTGTCGATTATAAGATTAATTTTACTTTAAAATTTAATTAGAATTTTAGAATTAGAATAAGTGGGAGGGGGGTTAATCTCTGCGACCTTAGAGATCTATTGTGTCCCCCCTTCTTGAGTTATAACTCATCATACAGTCCCAGGACTTCCTACGGAGACCAGTGTGTCCCTCACAGTCGAGGAGCTACGACCCAGGCCGGGTAGACGAAACGGTAGCTTGTATCGCCTGTTGGGTTTAGAGGTAGGAGGTAGGCTCCCCGACCCTGGAGAGGTGGTAGCTTGTATGACACGTGCGGAGGATGGTCTCACGCAAGTGTCAGCCACCTCCTGTAGTTCTCTTTGGGTTTGGCCCCTTAGAACTTTCATTGTTACTGTTCTCAGTGTCGCTAGGGGTTTCCCCACAGCTTCACCGGTGATGTTTTTATTACTATTATTATCAGATCTCATAGTGTTCCTATGAGTCGCTAGGGACAGTCGGTCCATTTCTACAGAGCCCCGCATGTAGAAGTAAGGGGTAAATACAATGGGTGCCCCCGGTGCCCCAAGGATGAGGCTGTCCGTAGCCCCGCCCGGTATCGTTATATGTCTTGGTGCAATTCCCTGGCCACGACACTACAGTCAGGGACAAGACGATGAGTGAGATGCTTCTTAGACCAAGCCAAGTGCTAGAGGGGATTCCCCCCAACACCTGACCAGGAGCTTCCCCACCAACGACAAGGTCTTGCATCTCCTAGGGGAAGAAATTTAATTATAATTTTAAACGTTATTAAAAATAAAAACTAATGTATAACGTAACTATAGATTAAAATATTAGCTTAAAGAGAAATAGATAGTCATAGAAATTATTACTTTACAATTTGAACAAGAACTCTTGTTCGAACATTTTCTCTAAAATAGATCATTAAATTTCGCCAAATGCAAATGGGATTATCATCGGAAAAAAGAATCGTGCCCTCAAAACCGCTCAATCTTCTCCCGGATTTAAGTATACCATTTCTCACTCTATCATTTCGCTAATCTCTACCAAAGAATTTGAAAGAGTTCAATCCTGCTTTATGTTCAAATGAAAAATCGGAAAGATTATGCTCTCAGAAATGGAAAGACGTTTTAAAGGAAAATGTGTACATTTCCAGAGTTTTTGCTAGAATGGACCGGAAATTTTTCATTTTTATCAGGCAGAATTATAGTGGAAAAGAATTCCCCTAGTCCTCGATCGATCAGATTATTGTATTTATATTTAAATATTCACAGAAAGGAATATCATAAAAGGTATTAATGTATCAGATGATATCTATAAAGCAGTATTAGTTTCTTTGTAATAATAATACGACATACGCATTAAATTTAAAAATGGGATATACCTAAAGCAGTAAATGGAAGATTATAATTTTATTTTTATAAATAAAAAATATAGACAAAGGAGTCTCGACCCAATATGATTATTCAATTTATTTAAAAAAACTCAAAATAGGCCAGTCAATCTAGAGTTTGAGGTAGAAAAAAATAGTAACCAACTAATCTCAGCGGGAATGTGTATAAATAAATAAAATAAATAAATGCCTTTATTGTCAAAAAATTTTACAATTTGTAGACAAAGCAAAAGTAAACAAACAAAAGAGAATACAAAACAAGTATACAAATTACATTGTCAGTCTTATTGTTTAAAATAAACATTTATAAATGTTTACAATGTCAAAGAATAAAAAAATAAAAATAAGATTCAAAAATATATATTAGTAAGTTTATAGTAAATATAGTAATAGCAAATATTAGACCAGTGTTTACAAGATCAAATTCGATTATCAAAATATAAGTAATTTACAGCGTAGAAATAAACTTGTCTAAATAAGATTTCAATGCTTTGCGAAATGAAGAAAATTATGTTATGGATTTGATTTCAAATAGCAGGTGTGCATTTTTTTCGAGTTGTATAATATTGAACTTTTAACTAACTCTGAGCGTGGGGTAGGTAGATAAAGATCTTGCTCCGCGTTCCTGAGTGGATAAGTGTGAGATGGCCTTTTTTGAGAAGCTGATACATGCTTACGTACGTTAGACAAACGGATTCAAATATAAATAAGGAAGGAAGATTTTTATTTTTTTTTAAAAAGTCCTGGCGATGAGTTCTGCTGTTTAGTCCCAGTGAATATCGAACAGCTCTCTTCTGGAGCTTGAAAATGCTGTCAAATTGAGTCGCAAAACACGTCCCCAGAATGGAAGGGCATATCTGAGGTGCGATTCAAAAAGTGCATAATAAACAGTTCTAGCCACTGACAAATTAAGCTCCTTAGAAACAGATCTTAATGCAAACCAGGCAGAGCTTAATTTTTTCGACAAAGCATCGATATGCATGTCCCATTTTAGAGAACTGTCTACAACAAGCCCTAAGAATTTTACAGATTTTACGACGTCAATGGTGGTGTTGTTTAGTACAAAAGGCTGCCGCGAGTTCTTATTCAAGACAAAACTTTAGTTTTAGAAATGTTGAAACTCAGGAGGTTCGAATCGCACCAAGATTTAATGGTGATTAAGTCATTTGATATAATCTTATGAAGCGCCGTGACGTTCTTGTTGCTCCAAGTGGAGCTAGTGTTGTCCGCAAAAAGACATATTTTACCACTGATATTTGTTAGCAATGTCGTTAATAAAAAGAAGAAACAAAATAGGGCCTAGTACTGAGCCTTGAGGTACTCCACATTCTATTGGCTTGCTAGAAGACAACGTGGTATCCACCCTCACAAGTTGACTTCTGTTGCTCAAATACGACTTAAACCATTCGTGAGATATTCCCCTGAACCCATAGTGCTGCAGTTTATTAATTAGGATCTTATGATTTGCACAGTCGAACGTCTTAGAAAAATCGCAGAAAATTGTTGCTCTATAGTGATGTTTATTTAGGCTGGAGTAAACTTTATTAAGGAGGGAAAACATAGCGTTATTTGTGGACTTGTTGCTTAAAAATCCAAATTGATGTTCAGTAAGTATTTTGTACTTAAACAGAAAAGATACCAGCCTTCTTTTAACCAACCTTTCTATGATCTTAGATAGCGTTGGAAGGAGTGCAATTGGGTGATAGTAAGTAGCTATCTGAAAAAAATAAAAAAGTTATAGAGGTGAACCAACTTCGATATTATTACGCACCCGGTATTATTACTCTTCA
>NW_022146218.1:0-16611 GCF_002938485.1 Sitophilus oryzae | reverse complement strand
TGGGAGCATAGGTAGGTTAATTGAAACCATATTATAGAAATATTTAGAGTTCTACAGGATGTCCCCAAAAAAAGTTACGCATGAAAGTTGGGTTTTTATAATGACAGGAAAAAATAAAGGTGAGTTTTATTAAAGAAGCATATGCTTAAATTGTGAGGATTTTGACATATATGAAAATGTAGAATAAATTTTAATAACAGCCACCTAAATTGTAAGTTACCCTGTATAGTCTGATATTTAATTACAATAACCATTGTATGTTAAATCAAATTAAAATTTATCCCGAAAAGTTATACAGGGCGAGACAAAATTAATAGTGATCAAAAACAATTTACTCCTTTATTTTAAATGGAACACCCAGCATATTATACCGGTATTCAATTGAGAATTCATATATCTTTAAATACTATTAAGTTTGCGTACCCCTCAGACAAAAATTTTCCTAGATATTTTCATTTTTATGATTTTGTCTTAGTAGATCTTTATTATTTGATATAATCTAGGTGGCTGTGATTGATATACCTTTTGATAATTTATCAAAAATTAAAGGATGTAAAGTAAAAGACTCAACTGTACTAAAAAATATACGTTTAAAACATATTTTAATTATTACTGAATTAAAACTAGATATAAGTGTATAATTATGGCACAAAAATTAGCTAGATGAAATATATTTTTTTTATTTTAACTGACACAAAATGATAACTAGTTGTTAAAATTGAACTAAATTGCGTCAGACGTGTCACAGCCACCTAGATTTTATCAAATAATAAAAATCTACTGACACTAAATCATAAAAATGAAAATATTTAGAAAAATATTTGTTTTAGCGGTAGGAAACTTTAATAGTATTTTGAAGAGACATGAATTCCTTATTAAATATCGAAATAATATACTGGGTGTTTTATTTAAAATAAAAGAGTAATTTACTTTTAAATGTGACCCATGTTCAATATTAATTTTGTCTCACCCTGTATCACTTTTTGGGCCAAGTTTCAATTTGATTTAAAGTACAATCCTTATTTTAACGACCTATTAGGCTATTCCGAGTAAATTCGTATTTAGGTAGCTTTTATTGAAATTTAAAAATTGTTTTTCATTTTTAGAAAATGTTTAATATGTCAAGAACCTTACATTTTAGTCATATACTTCTCTAATAAAGTCACCTTTATTTTTCTCGTAGAATCCAAAAATCTATTAATATATAGGGTGTTCCATTACAAAAAAACCAACTTTGATGTGTAACTTTTTTTGAGGACACCCTGTAGAACTACAAACTGTCGTTCTTCTTGGAGCCTCCGCGTCGTATGAGAGGCGCCACCCTGTATTTTAATCGCAAATAAAGATTTTTGTGTACCTTTAACGACATAATTTACATAAATACATTTTTCTATATAGGTTCCTATTGCTGTATAGCGAAAAACTGTATGGGCGAAGCCCGCAGTTCAGCTGAACTGACAGTGGAAGACATCGAAAGTCAACTAAGTGACGAAGAAAGAGCTCAGCTGATCTCAGCTAGTCAAGCCCCTAAATTCTTACAAGGACTAAAAAGTGGCGAAGCCAAAATTAACGAACCTTACAGGTTTACTGTTAATGGTAATGTTTGTTTTAATCAACTTTTAAGAAGAAAAACTTCTATTTCAATTTTCTAGTGAGTGCCACTACACCAGTGTCTTCAATAACTTGGTACCGCGACGATCAACCGGTTGATGCCGAGCCCGAAAAGTACTTCGTTAATAGAGAGAGTACTTGGGTGTATGTCATTTGGAGATTGCCCAGTTGGAATTCAACGATCAGGCTGAATGGAAGTGCGTGGCCACGAATGAGTTTGGTCATTCTGTCACCTCTTGCTTTTTGAGACTGGTCATTCCGAAGCATTTCAAAAAGAAACCAAAGTTTTTGGAATGTCTTCGTGCTGTACTCTCAGAGGTACTTAATTAATTGATAATAATACTAAACATTTTCGCCTGTTTTTATTTTTGTTTTATGATTTACTGTAAATAAAGTACAGTAAAATGCACGATCTTTGAATAAAAGTATTAAGGAAGGAGCATATCAAAAATCTTAGGTCGAACGCGACGGGGTCCTAAAATGGCCGACTTAAATTCCGGTTTATCAGTGCCGTTCTAATTTTATTCGAAACGTGTAAAAATATGACGTAGGGTAGACTCAATAATTTGTTGTTTTATTTTACGTTGCAAATAAATGTTGGGAGTTATTAAAATGGTTATAAAAATATATAATTATAATAAAAATAGATAAGTTATAATAATTGTTTATTAACACAAACATCCGATACGCTACTGAAGCAGGTAAGTCAAATTGACGTATCTAAATTCTTTGACATCTAATCTTTGACAAGTAGTAAATAAAAGCAAAAATAAAGCAAGAAAAAATATATAATTAGTTAATTTTAAGTGAATTTCATAAATGATCGGTTTACTACACGTATGTATATTATATAGTCACTTACTAGCGAAAAGTTTTTCCATTATTTCACTCGATTTTTGCCGAGATCTACCGCACGCTACACAACTAACTATTTTAGAGTCTTTTTCGATAAATCGCGATAGTGTCACTGTTAATTTAAGTTCTGCCACAATTTCCATCTAGATTTACTACCGTAAAATGAGGTGAATCGGGACACTCCGTGGACTTTACAAAGATATTCCTGCTTTACTATTTAATTTATTTTTATTTTCTGTAAGCCAAAATATCGAACATGTTGTGTACTTTTCATTTCCAAATAGCGCAATTAAAAAAAGAAGAAAAAAAGTGCGTTTTTAGAAAAAAACCGTCTTGTCCCTATTCTCCTGGAAATGTGGTGATTAGGGACAACATTGTTTTTCAGTACGTATTCTTATTTAGACGTAGCCTGGGGGAAAAGGGACAACATAATAGAAAAAAATATATCATGTTCTATCATAAAAATTATTTATTATGATTTTTTTTTGTATTAAAAAACTTTTTAATTGACTTGCTTAAATGACTTTCGGCAGAGGACTATTTTAAGTCTAATTAAAGCCAATATCGTATTATTTTACTTACATTTTCCACTTGTTACAACCAACACTCTCAGATGCACGAAAAAAGCTGATTTTTGACTACCAGAATTTAGATTATGTCAACCGTCAAACATAAGTTTGACAGCAAATTCAGTTGTGTCACACGTAAAGCATATGTTTTAGACACAACTTGACGAGTGGTTTCAACGACTTTTTTAATAAAGTTAATAAAGAATTAAGAAAAAAAAAGTTTTGTCCCGATTCACCTGTATGTCCCAATTCACCTCGTTTTACGGTACCTTTATACAACTATCAGTAGTAGAATAAATAATAAATAACATAAAATAAGCTCCGTAAAGACTGACAAATCCACAAAATTTCAAATCAAATTTAAATAGCTTTGTTTGGGTTTTTCTTATTACCGATTCTGAACCGTCCTAGAACTGTGATACGCCTGGGCAGAAGGAAATATGGAGAAATTATTTTATTTGCGCATGCGCTGCAGAGTTCTAGGACGGTTCAGAATCGGTAATGACAAGAAACCGAACAAAGCTAATGTCTCAAATGAATCGTCAAACAGAACTGTCAAGGATCCCCACCCTAGGGCCCTTTCTCCGTCTGCCATGCATGAATACATGGATAGCATTAAGGTTGATTCTCACTATACCTTTCATATCAGCTCCCTTCCGTTTCCCTGCCGTTTAATATTGTGTCCGAATATCCCTGCCCAAACATTTACTTTCTGTGGATATTGCGTCCTTGTTACGACAAACTTGTGTTGGTTTTCTTTGTTACAATATCGATAATTTTGAACATTGGGTTCATTATTTAAGGTAAACGCGCATTCGTGAAACATGTTTTTTAAAAATTCCCTATCCGTGTTTGCTCTTTCCATCATATCAAAACAAAACGCCTGCCGCCGTATTTCGTCCCCATCTCGTAGCTCTTGGTGCTTTTCATGTTTGAAGGAATAGTATTTATGTCGTTTCAAAATTCGAAACGCTGTAATGTGATCTATTCCTATTTTCATCCTCAAGTTTCTTTGTGCTGATCTTTCCATCGTTCCCTTCCACGCACAATAAAACTTCCAAGTCGGTATCATTTCTTGCATCTTCTTTTGTTCCTGCCTTGCTTCACATCTGCAGTTATTTATTAGGGTAGGTACCTTTGGTCTCAAATCTCTGATATTCCTTTGCGATTGTAGATTTTCCAGTTATCGGTCTATTCGGATACAAACATGTCCGACACCTTTGATAACTATTTCCTTGATAATACCATTTAATCATCAATACTTTTTTCTTCGGTAGTGTAATTCAAGGCTAATATTTTCGATGTAGATATGAGTTTTTCATAATAATAATAAAACACCAAATAGATAAATTTCTGAAAATGATACAACTTCGTTTGACAGTTATCTTTACCTTGACTGGTGCCATACTGGTGCTCATAAGTAAATACAGGGCCATAAAGGAGAAATATTTAAAAAGAAAAAAAAAAAAAAAAAAAAAAAATCAAAATATCTAAAATTATTCTTTGAATGTGGATTTTAGTGCTCTTCAATAAACCTAGATAGAATTATTCTCTAAAATAATTAGTGAAGCTAATAATTGACCCCTTTAAAATTTACATGGGATTTCCTATGTTCCGCTCGACGATGCAACACCTGGTATAGGGTCATCAATACAATAAAATACGGAACGGATATGAAATGAAACGGAAGGTATAGTAGTGAGAATCAACCTTTTTATCCCTTTCTTAATATTTTTATTCAAATTGCACGATCTTCAAATGATTGTCTTTTAAGGAGGGAGCTGTCAATTTAGAATGTAAAGTCATCGGTATACCTCAGCCTGTCCTAAAATGGTACAAAGACGGTGTTGAATTGAAACCGGGAGACATTCATAGAATCACATCCGGGGAGGATGGAACATGCTGTCTAGGTAAATAAAAATAAACAATAAAAATTATACTTCCATAACATTCTATATTTTCAGGAACATACACTTGTGAAGCTAGAAACTGTATGGGAGTTGTAGCTAGCTCAGCCTCTCTTCTGGGCTACGAAGACCAAAAAACCAGGCAACAACAGAGAATAGAACTGGAAAGGCAATCGTCTCTGTCGACTATACACGAAGAAAGAACCTCGCAGATGTATGACACAGCTGGAGACCAGTCTCTGACCTTGGGAACCGGCGAAGTGTCATTTTCGTTTGACGGCAAAGAAGTGTCAGTGTCTTTGTACGAAACTCCCGATCTTACTGAGGAAGAAGCTCTGCAGATCGTCGAAATGTATGCTGAGCAACTATCAGAACATGTTTCAGGTACGTAAAATCGTATTCTATAATACTTTAATGCTCAATCATATGCATGTCGTCTCTATATTTGCATAGGTTTGGGTCTTTGCTGTACGTTGATTCAGTCTTAAAATTGCGCTGCTCCATAGGTAATCATTTTTTCTTCCTCTAGAGCACAGTATTGTCGAGTTACCTCCTCTTCGCTTCGTCAAAGAATCATCTACCTCCGGAAACCTCCTCATGGAAGCAGTCTTAGTCGATGTATCAGACGACTACTTCCTCACAGCTGACGAAGACCTGCGCACTGAAGCTGACGTTGAAGATATCTATTCCCTCACAGACGAAGCAGGACATCCCCTATCTTCAATTACTTCAGAAAAATTGAAGATCGACCTGACCTCTAGCAGTGGCGATGCACCAAGAAGGCCACCGAGGAAGTCTGACTCGCAGAAATCCAATAGTAACAATACATTCTACAGCTTGTCCAAGAATATTTCCTTGGATTCGAATAACGAAAGTTTGGCCGGGGCTGCAGAGTTGGATAGTGAAAGTTATGGAGAGTTTGAAAGTGCTATAAGCTCGGAGAAACAGCAAAAACCAGAGGACAGAGCTTTCCAGGTTAGTAAAATATCTGATGCAACATAATAAAACGACTATCACAGTGGCGTGCATATAATGGAAAAGGCACCCCAGACAAGATCATATAAAATCATTTTTACTCAAAAAAATATATAAAAAAAAAAAAAAAAAAAAGCATTTTTTATTTTATCCTAGAGATTACTTAATATGTAAATTTTTCATAAATGCATATGATTTAATTTATATTATTTGTCTGTAGAATAAGGATTATATAAAGTTATAAATAAATAAATTATAAAGCCGTAATCAAGAAATTATAAAAAAATAAATAAACCTATTGGTTATTAGAAAATTGATACTTTTGTACACCCTTTGGCTATATTGTTTCCTTTTAGTTTTTGTAGAAAAGAAGTATAATTATAACGTGCAATTGTCTAAACACAACATTTGTTTAAAAATAAATTATGAAGTGACAATCATGCCTAAAGAAATTATGAATAAATTCAGAATATATTTTTAGGGAATACTAGCTTTTATTTTAAACATTTCTTTACTAGAGTTGTTGTTTTTGTTGTATCAATTGGTAGAATAAAAAAAATGTTACAAAGAAATGTGACATTGTCGAAGAACAAACATCCCTTAAATAAATTAAAAGTGTATCACATCCCAAGAAATTAGGAATAACTTGTGAATTTGTCCTCCATTCTAGAGATTTAGTTGTATATCTTAGAGAATACATCTCTGTACAGCTCATTCTTACAACAATAGCTCTAACACTTGAGCTACACTGATATATTAATACTAAAAATTTATAATACAGGGTGTTATTTTATTTAGGTGGCAGCTATTACAGAAACATCAAGTTTACCAGACGAGGACGATCTCCAAGATGAAGCCAGAAGACCTCTTACACCGAGAACCAGTCACGAGATAGGTTCTGACCTCAGAGTGAATATCAGCGAGAGTCAAGAACTAAAAACTAGAAGAAGAAGGTAAATAAGTCATTAAATTTATCAGTAATTTCAATAAGTCTTTTGTTTGTCCTATAAGTTTTATGCTTTAGTTTGTATTTTTATATTATTACTTAATTTTTGAGAAATTTTCAACTTTTATTAGGTATACACTTTGTTTCTCTATACTAGTATATTGTGTAACAATTTATTTATCAATAGTACTTTGTGTTGTTGCAGGATGTCTCAAAGTTCTGATGAAATGCCTCCAAGAGGTTCTCTAAGACAGACTGCCAGTGTTGACCTTCCTAACGTCCAGAGAGACATCCAAGGAGAGGAAGGAGACGGTAATATACAGGGTCTTTCAAAATACGTGGGCACAAACTTGATCAAAATATTAAATTTCTTGAGTAGCGATTTTTTTATACATGCTTTATTTATTCTTAGGTTTGGTAATGAACCAAGAAAAACGAGAAGCAAAGGAAAAAGAAGCAAAGGAAAAGACACCAAACATAGGTGAATTTAAAGTAGACTGAATGAGTTTCAGGAAAAACTTTTGTCGGTTCAAGAAGAAGTTTTAGTGCAATCTGCTCTTAAAGCCACATCAGCTGCAGCAGATAGAAGCTTGGACGTACTGAAAAGCATCTCGCAGCCTATCAAAGACATTCAAACTGTGTTTGAAAGTCTGGAACAAAAAGAAGGCATTGAGGTAAGTGTATCTGTATCTATACTGGGTGAGTCTTAAATAAGTGTAAATATTTTAGAGGTAGTATTTCCATAACTGAAACACAATTATGAGGTTTTTTACCAAAAGAAAATGAACACTAATTATGGAATAAATAAATAAATAAAACACCCTGTATAATGTGTTTATTGAATATATCAGAAATTTCTATAGTGGAGTTACTGGCTCCTCCAATTTTTGATCTGCAGAAAAGTTTGGGAATTGTGGAAAAATGCGTTGCCATGAAAGGAAGAGAACACACACTGATCCAGAGAACTTGCAATAATATTTATGAAACACTTGTATTATTTGAGAAAAACTTTAGACGATGTAGAAAAAATTACTTTATTAGAAAAAGAACTGGACAGAACAAAAGTAAGACTTTTTTCTGCTTTTTACATTATAATTTTTTTTTCTTTTCATTGTTCTCTTTTTTCCTGAGTAGTCTTAAAAGATTACAGAAGTACCGTATGATCGAAAAAAAATGGCGTCCAGTTGGCTGGGAAATGACGATCGATGACATTTCCCATATAAATTTACATATAAAATGACAGCGACCTTCATTTCCCAGCCAACTGGACGCCGTTTTTTCTCGATCATACGGTATATATTTATATTTGTTTTTATACTCCAAGGATGAATAAGGATTATTATTATTATTTTTAGGCTACTGGTAGAGTTACGCCTTCAAAAATTACTCAAGAAGTGTGCATCACGGTCAAAGAAATTAGGAACGAATTGAGCAAATCCGAATTGGTTCTCAGAGAAGGCAAATATGGTCAAAAAGAACCGGTTTCGAGTGGTTCGGAACCTTCTTCTGCAGCAAAGGACGCCGATATTTTGACAAAATTCCTTTACACCAACTTTACAAAGGTAAGTAGATAGTTGGAGAAATGCAATGATCATGAAAATTTGCTAGCATAATTTATATTATAAAAATATTTTGTGAAAACTTGGAAAGCCTGGAAAGAACAGTTGCTTATGGAGACCCAGACCAGATGTATCCAAACCTTTGCGAAGCTATTTTGGAAAAACTATCCGAACCAATTAAAATGCTTGTGAAGGAAGCAAAGGTGGCAGAGAAACAAGTAAGCTCTAATAAATGCTAGAGAATGTTTTCTTAAAATATTGAGAAACTTAAAAGTAAAAGAATTAGAATTAGAGAACTTTCTTTTTCTTAGATTTTTTAGACTTAGATTTTTAGACTTTTAGACTTTCGGACTTTCGGACTTTTAGACTTTTAGACTTTTAGACTTATAGACTTTTAGACTTTCAGACTTTTAAACTTTTAGACTTTTAGACTTTTAGACTTTTAGACTTTTAGACTTTTAGACTTTTAAACTTTTAGACTTATAGACTTTTAGACTTTCAGACTTTTAAACTTTTAGACTTTTAGACTTTTAGACTTTTAAACTTTTAGCCTTTTAGCCTTTTAGACTTTTAAACTTTTAGACTTATAGACTTTTAGACTTTTGGACTTTTAGACTTTTAAACTTTTAAACTTTTAGACTTTTAGACTTTCAGACTTTTAGACATTTAGACCTGTAGACTTTTAGACCTATAGACTAAGAGAACTAGACTAAAACTTTCTTTTTCTTAGATTTTTTTAGACTTAGATTTTTAGGCTTTTAGACTTTTAGACTTTTAGGCTTTTAGACCTTTAGACATTTAGACCTTTAGACCTTTAGACCCTTAGACTCTTAGACCCTTAGACCTTTAGACCTTTAAGGCTTTTAGGCTGTATGACATATTTTTATGGTTATTTTCCTTAGGCCATACGATACGCTGGTGAAAAATCTGTCGCCCAAGAATTGCGATTGGCCATTTTGGACAAAATAACGCCCTCAGTTACCGAACTATCTCGTGGTCTAAACGTCATAAAAAATCAGGAGCCTGGAGATAGACATTCTGGTATGATCAGTATGAATGTTCTGGAAACTTTTGCTGGATCTATCGACGACATTATGAATTCTCTTACAAGGTACTGCTGTTTTTTTTAAATGTTAATACAATTTATATAATATAACTTTTTTTACAGAATTGGAGCAAATGTCGAAGGTGAAGGGCTCAGTAGTCCCGTTTCAGAACCACGCGAGGAAGTTTTTAGAGAAGTGTTCGAGCAAGTTAGTGAAATAGTGTACACTGATACAAATCAGTCTGTCACTGATTTGCTATGTAACATCGAGACTGCTCAGAGAAATATACCCAACACTATAATATTAGAAGGTTTAAGACAACTCTCTTCTCTGCAAAAAGATTTGGCAACTACCGTAACCAAGGTAAACCATAATCAAATTACTTTTTACCAGACCGCAGTATTAAAAGCTCAGTAGTTTTAGGAATTAGTTTGTGTTGAAAATTGTGTTAATCAAAATATATAAAGACAATTTAAGTCCGAAATTCTTTTCTTTCCATAAGACTTATATATCTTGACGAACCTAAAACCATAATTAAAAACTGTATTCCGGAAAATTCGGCAGCATATTCTGGTGATAAAAATAAGTAAAAACGGTCGTATAAATGTGTGTCCTAAAATGCTTAGTTTCAGAGATACAGGGTGTAGAAGTTTCATTTTTATTTCGATTTTTTCCAAATAATTTCTGAAGTAACGTCAATATTTGGATGAAAAATGGTGTCTGGTGGTTCTGGAAATGGTTCTGATGAGAAATTTGATTTTGATGTCAATATGACTCCTACTTGTAGAGGGCGTCATCTACATGTGTTTTAACAGTTTTGAAGAGTAATAACTTTTTGTCCGTACCTGTATAAAACTAATGGGTAAAAAATATACATTTTCGTGATTTTTTACGTGAAAAATGTCTCTTATATTTATAATGGGAAAGATATTTATAATGGGAAATAATCAATACATGTCATTATTGACAAAAATAAACATGTTGAGTAGATAGTTATTTGGCTGAAATCATAAATTCGGGAACTTTTTATTTTTTTTCTAAATTGATCATAAATTTTTCTTCCAAAAAATGATGATAAAACAGTTTCTGTTGAACTTTGGACACAAAAACATTTCAAATTTATGATTTCAGTCTCATAACAATTTAGTCAACGTGTTTAATTTATGTCAATGATGACAGGTATTGATAAGACCGATTCCAAATATCTCGAGAACTCGTAACGATTTTTACCAAGAGACCTTTTCTACGTAAAAAACGCCGTAAATGTGAATTTTTTTACTCACTAGTTTTATACAGGTGTGGACGAAAAGTTATTACTCTTCAAACCAGTTAAAAAATATTTAGGTGGCGCCCTCTACAAGTAGGAGTCATATTGACATCAAAATCAAATTTCTCATGTCAAAAAACTCTCAGACACCAATTTTCATACAAATATTGACGTTACTTCATAAATTATTTGGAAAAAATTGAAATAAAAATTAAACTTCTACACTCTGTATCTCCGAAACTAAGCATTTTAGCACTTTATTTTTATCAGCAGAATATGCTGCCGAAGTTTCCGGAATACAGTTCCCACCACCCTGTATATTCTCTCATTTTTTTTCTATAGGTAGGAGAAAACAGAAATGAAACCAGTATCTCAGCTTTAGAAAACATAGGTCAAAGCATCAACCTTCTCAATAATTTCGTCATAGATTTGACTCCTTCCAGCATGGGCAGTGTTCTAGAAGAATGCGGTGTTGTTCTAAGTATTCTGGAAGACAGTGTCTTAGCTACTGACCTGTCATCTCAACCCAGTGACATAAAAGACGAATTTTCTAATTTAAAAGACCGAGTCAAAGAAGTCAGATTAAATATTATTGAACTTAGTGAACAAGTTGATGAACCCAGACAAACCAGTGATGATCAAATGGCCGTGGGTGATAATGTAGTGGTAGTTTTGGAAGAAACATCAGTTACAGTAGTAAGAATTTTTTTTTAAGTATTTTAGAATAAAAAATACAAAATGTCTTTATCTTAGGTGCCAGAATCCTTGTTGGAGGATACAAAATCTACTTTGGACCAATTACAAGATTCAGCTTCTGTACCAAGTGCAAGAATGGTACTGGAACCTCTTCTGCCTCATGCTGTAGCTTTGTATGAAATCAGCAATGACACGTTACTGAGGAAACAAAAAGACCAGTTGTCAGAGGAAGACAGACAACGCCTGCAAAATTGTGTGGTAAGTACGAAAAATTATATTTAGACAAATAAGATACAAGTTCATACTAAATAAAATTTTAGTCACGTGATTAAGCTTGACCTTTTATATACTTTTTTAATAAAAAATATTTTAGGAAACAAAAATAAATTAATTATAAATATATAAACAGTTATTATTTACATCAACAAAACCATTACCACCGCTTTCCCGTTCAAAATATTTTAATAAATTTGCTATGAATTTTTACGGCTATTAAACTATCTTGTACATTTCACACTAAAAGAAGTTCTAAAAGAACAATGTTCGACTGCAAGGTCTGCTAGTAAACATTTTTAAGCTTAAAGTATCAAAACACTATTTATTTAAACCAAAACTCGGAATACAAAACTAAAGTGTCAAAACGAATGACAATGTCAGGAAATAAATAAATAAATGCGACAACTTGGCATTTTTTACAGCAGAGCTACCACCTGAATCACCAGCACGAAATTTAAATTCCAGTTAGTCAATATGAAATAGTAACATAGGTAAACAGTAATTGATATGAAATATAAAAAGAATATAAATATGGTAATCGCAAAACAATTTCCGATGCACGTGCTCAACTTTGAGTGACAAGCGATGGCGACAGCGCTGCCAGAGTGTGACGGATTTATGAGAAGAATCTTAACCTAAAATTGACGAACACTATATTTATTATATCATTTTTTAAAGAGTTTTACGTTTTAATTTAATTTAATAACTAATATTTTAATAATGAATTGATTTATTTGTTTCATAACTTATTTTACTTATTACATATTGGCAAAAACTAGTCCATTATGAAGATTATTCTAAGCGTTATTATGGGTTATTTATTTATTTATTGGATAAAATTATATAAGGATTCTTTCCACTTAACTGCTGATATAGAATTTTATTCCACGCTGTGTTTTTGTCATAATGTGGATCAACCTGCTCTCACTACCGGTTTCCTGGAGCCCTACTCCATCATCAGGTGAGCTTGGGCAGATCCACAAAATGGCAACCACAGCGCAGAGATAGTTAATTCCGACATGTCGGAAAGTGTCGGTTAGATATTAAGTCCCGAACGGTAGATAGCAGCCTGCGTGCAATGATAGTACTTTCGTACCACCAAGGCAAGAATCTACATATATAAAATGCTAATGTTTATCTGTGTCGTCTCTACTGAAGTAACGACTTACTCTAAAAAGTTGCTTTTTTTTTTACTAAAAGATAGCTAATTGGCACTTCTAAAAACTGTCGTCGTCGGATTTTTTGTTTTTTATTTAATTAAAAAAAAATAAAAAGTATTTTTGTGATGTCGTGGCGATTGCGCCAGGCTTCAACTAGTCCTTTTTATTTTATTTTATTATATACCTATACTGCAAGAAATTTGTTTTCTATTTTATAATTTGGCCTGCCTGAAAAAAAGTATTTTACCATCTTTTTACTATCGATAGTTTCGCCTCGGTGGTACGAAAGTACTACAATTGCACGCAGGCCGCTATCTACCGTTCGGGACTTAATATCTATCCGACACTTTCTGACAAGTCGGAATTAACTATCTCTGCGCTGTGGTTGTCATTTTGTGGATCTGCCCAAGCTCACCTGATGATGGAGTAGGGTCTGAAACCGATAGTGAGAGCAGGTTGATCTACATTATGACAAACACAGCGTGGAATTAAATTTCTATATCAGCAGTTAAGTGGCAAGAATCCTTTATATAATTTTATTATATACCTATACTGCAAGAAATTTGTTTTCTATTTTATTTATTGGTGTACATCTTACAACGCCATAAGTGGTAATAACAAGTAAGAGACTGCTATTAATGCATAAACTAATAATCACAGAATTTAATAAAAACTAACTAAAAGTGGTATAAATGAGCTTATAAAGCAAACTTACTTCTCTGACTGCAGTCAAGGGTAATAACGGACCTTTATTGTCACGTACACTCATTGTTTATCAGGGAAGCTACAAGCTCTTTGCTTCGACTGTTTAAATGCCTCCGCATATTTTCAACACACAATTTTAAGAAATGAATACAAAAACTCGAAAATTTAGTTCTCAAAAGAACTGTTTGAGCCTAAAAGTGCAATTAAAAAAAAAGATTACGAAAAATAGGCAAAAACGAGATTTGCTACAAAGATTCAACAACAACATGATATTATACAAAATAATGACTGACATTAGGATAATTGTCAAATAATAAGGGACAACATTGCTGAGCACGGCACAATGTGACCAACATAGCGATAATAAAAGTCGGTTTATACTATTTTTGCAGCTTTAATCTAAATAAAATCTGTTACAATCATTTGCTCTATAAAGTAAAATGAAGAGCTTCTCGGTATCTTAAATTATACAACAAATTTAAACATTTTTGCCAACATTTCATTTAGTCAGGTTTATAGACTTTAATGTCAATGTTTTGCGATTACAATAAACAAGCTTTGCTGTACTAAACCAAGGTATACTCTGTTTTTTTTCTCAGGTAAGATTTCGACAGACGATGACAGAAGAAAAGCAGATGACGTCCCATACCAATCTATTTATTTTACAAAAAAAAGTTTCTAATAATTTTTAAGTTATCTATGGATGGGTTTAAATATAAATCCGTCATGCGTCGTGTCTTGTTGTTTTTAACCAGTTTTATTGGTTTATTTAAAAAATGACAGATCGTATTTCAATTTTATTGGTTTGACGGAACGATGAACGATAAACGGACGCCGATGCGTATGAATTCGCCTTTAGATTTTTGTCATTTTGACGCTTGTCAAAGTCTTGCCAAATTATAGGTTATAATTTTGTGTCAACTTTTGTTAAATACCCTGCGTTTTGGAAGATGATGCATTTTGATTCGTATTATTACGTTTGTTTTGTGTCTTTTGAAGTCAAGTGGAGGAAAAATCGAGTGAAAATTAACTGTAGACCCAGAGCACAGTTTATGGTTAATACACGCTGACCAGGCAAAAAGTTTTATACACCCCATCATTAAAGTTTGTATACCATCTCGTCGTAGATAAGTGCATCTCGTATATGGTAGAAGGATCAAACTAAACACATACTAAAAACTGGAGTAGCTGTAAAATATCGACATCACACGATAGGCAAATAATGGATTTTAGTACTGCAGAAAAATAATGTCAAAAGGTACTGGTTTAAAAAATTAAGATTAAAGTTAATTAATCAACCTTTAAGGTATAAAATTTGGTAGGTGTTATTATTAATAAAATAGTTTGTTTTATTTACTATGTTGTTTTATTTATTCCTGTAGAATATTACAAATTTGTATTTGTACATAAGTTATATTGATAAATATAATCATAAATGCGGGTAGTTTCATAAAGCTTGAGAGTAAAAATAGTTCTTTTTTATATTTTTTTTGGTATGTAGTGTCTTTTTTCTTGTTTGTTTTGTATTAACACATACCGGTTTTATTAAATAAAATAACTCGATTACATTTTTTCAGTTTTATACAGTTTTTTCACAATATTTTGAAGTAATCACTTGTCATCTTGTCAATCAAATTTTAAATATTTCCTGCGATGCGTTCCAGTTGTACCAACTTATTTCTTTGTAAAATAAAATAAAATACTTTCAAATTAAAATGACAGACACATCTATCACTGTCAAGGATCTTCTCGTTGGACAGACTATAGGAAAACGCTACGTTGCCACTTATTTATTCAGAAAGTATATTAATGAAGATCGTATATGATTATTTGTATTATTATAGTATTTCATTAAATTATAAATATTTTTTGTTATACCTTTCTTACTTACATCGATACAATTTTTAGGTGCCTTTAGAATTGATAGAAGATCGAATTATTGAAGCTCTGGACTTTGTCATGTTAACTCCGGGAACTCCACAAAGAACAGAACTAAAAAATCTTTTAGAACACTTGCAATACAACGTCGCCGTAATGCATCAACAAGTTTTGGACGAAACCCATTTGGCAGGTTAGAAATACGCAATGAAAAACATTATCACCGTTTTTTTATTTTCATTTTCCTTCATAGAAAGAAGAGATTCAGTACCTATTATCGAGGAAATCAAAAAATCCGTCATTGTTCTTCAAAATCTCCCAATTATGTCTGAAATTTCTGGAGACGAAGCAGGTAATCTAAAGATATTATACAAGGTGTTTTTTTAAATAAGTGCAAATATTTTAACTGGTACTATATTTCGACCTTAGATGCACGCCTATGCGTTTTTCAGTTAAAAAAAAAGTGTAGAAACATTTACATTCTCTTGACATTTTTTGTGAAATTTAAAAAAAATGCATACCGCAGATTCATACTCATGAAATTTGTAGATGGTGCAGTTTTTAGTACTGTCAAGCATTCTAAAATTGTTGACTTTTTTATTTAATTTCTACATTATGAAAAAATAAAACTTAATGTTATGATTTTCCAAAAACTACTTTTAGTAAATACGGTTTCTAAAAATATGCAAGTAATTTAAAAAATACAAAAAATTCTAAATATGTTACCAATTAAATTATTTACACTGATTTAAAAAATACCCTGTATATAAACCAAACCATATACTTTCAGTATCACCAGAAATTGTTAAAGAAATCGTCGAATGCGTTTCTGCCCTCGAACACAACCTGGCAACACTGTACGAAGTTGTTATGGTAGAAGGAATGGACCAGATGCCTCCCAACTTACTACAGGTAAGCGAATAGTCCTATGATTAAAACGATTTGTTATTAGAGTAAGCCCTTAAACACTACTTGATTTAAGTAGTTTAACTTAAAATTAACTGTTTTTTTTTGGTCCATTGAATAATAAAAAATAAAAATCGAAGCCATATAAGCTTTTAAACAGTGAGAATTGCATCAAAATCGCTAGTTTTTTATTCAATGTTTTGATCACACGGTATATTTTTATTGAAGCGGTTATTGACAAGCTCCAATGATTAT
>NW_022146217.1:0-10881 GCF_002938485.1 Sitophilus oryzae | reverse complement strand
AAGTAACAATACATTTTTATTCATCTAAATTGAATTTATATTTCCTGGTTCCGATTTCAATATATAAATTAATTTATAAATTTAGAAAGTAGTAATTGGTTTATCGAAAAGCAGTATATTGGTAAAAATAGAAAAGTACTTAGATCTCCCAGATATTCATTACATCTTCTAAATATTGTATAATTATAATACAAGTTAACTGTTTTTCCGCTTAAGTAACAATAAATTTTTATTCATCTAAATTGAATTTATATTTCCTGGTTCCGATTTTCATATATAAATTAATTTATAAATTTAGAAAGTAGTAATTGGTTTATCGAAAAGCAGTATGTTGATAAAAATAGAAAAGTACTTAGATCCCTCAGATATTCATTACATCTTCTAAATATTGTATAGTTCTAATACAAGTTAACTGTTTTCCGCTTAAGTAATAATACATTTTTATTCATCTAAATTGAATTTATATTTCCTGGTTCCGATTTTCATATATATATAAATTTAATGTGGAACAATATCGGGTAGCGGTCTGTTAGTTCAAAAAAAACTTCGGGGGTAAGTACAATAATAAATATAAAGAGATGAGATTAATTCATATTATACAAAAAAATATGTGCTTCTGGTTATAACCAGAAGCACAATTTGTCAAGGGTTAATTTCTTAGAAAAAAAAACTATAATTACCGTTGTTTTTTATTCCTCGCATTAAGACCAAACGATCAATCTCTTTTTAATTGTTCTTTTTTCACCAAAAAATAATACAGGTAAACTAATCAAAAAATGTTTTATTTTTTTTGTATAAAATGAATTAATCTCATCTCTTTATATTTATTATTGTAGCTACTCCTGAAGAAGTTACTAAAAATTGACAAAATATCCAGTTTAAAAACAAATTAGTTTAAATTGAACCTACAGATAGCTACCCGATATCGTTCAGCATTAAATTTACAAGTATGGCCGAGATTACCACTTCAAAATGCCGACAACTTCAACTACTTCAAATAATAAAGGCATTTTGAAGAAGTATTTAAAAGATAAAAAACGCTGCTAAGACTATCAAAATCTAATAACAATTAGATCTAATAACAATTTGACGTCTATACTATTACGCGAAAAGCAACTTTTTTCCAAAGCCTACCATGACTTCACTGAATCATCGTTTCTTGTTCACTATTATTAATGTCTTAATTATTAGATATAATACATCTGGTATTATGGTATTCTGGCATTTCGTCGATTTTAAAATAAACTGTTTCTATCTTATTTTTTTGTTAGAATGGGCCTAATCAAGAGAGCTACTGATACTGTATTGTAAAAATTAGGTAATTAAGGGCTTATTTTTTGGTATTTATTATAATTTTGCTAATATCTTCGGTTTGAATGAAGATATCAAGATGCGGTTTGGTTTGGTGACTTTTTAAGCTTTTACTACTCTTTACTATCAGCTAAAATAACACATACTATCGTATTTAATTTTTTTGAAAAAACGGGCTATGTTTGTTAAATTGTAAGGAAGCGCCCCCTAGCGTCTACGTTCAAAACCTTATTATTATTATTTTTATGGTATAATATAGAGTTAGAAACGCTCTTTTAAACGAGCCCTCGTTTGTTGGATTCTGATCTGAAAGATAGATCTAACCTTCCCCCACCACTTTATTTTAGCAGATAGGGGAAAATGGTTCTGACAAAAAAAAATCCAAAATTTACTGAAGATTATGAAGCTATTATTTATAGTACCCATTATCTAGGCAAAATTCTGTAAAAAATCTATTTTCTTATTTTCAATAGCAGTTGCGCCACCTAGCGGCCGTTTTACAAACTTGAAAATAATTTCCAGCAATTTCTCATAGCCCTTTTAGTTATAAATGTTTTTTCCGTAAGCCCTACGGCTAATACTTTCCGAGATACAGCCGAGAGCTATTCTTAGTGGGACACCCGGTACTTAGATCTCCCAGGTATTTATTACATCTTCTAAATATTGTATTGTTTCTATTCATCCAAATTGAATTTATATTTCCTGGTTCCGATTTTCATATATAAATTAATATATAAATTTAGAAGGTAGAAATTGGTTTATAGAAAAGCACTATATTTGTAAAAATAAAAAAGTACATAGATCTCCCAGATATTCATTACATCTTCTGAATATTGTATAGTTCTAATACAAGTTAATTGTTTTCCGCTTAAGGAATAATAAATTTCTATTCATCTAAATTGAATTTATATATTTGTTGGTTGCGATTTTCATAATTATATAAAATAATATATAAATTTAGCACGTCCATGGGCTCCAAAGCAGTATATTATTTGTAAAAATATGTGATAGTGGTAATCTCGACCGTACTTCTAAATTTAATGTGGAACAATATCGGGTAGCGGTCTGTAGATTCAATTTAAAGTAATTTGTTTTTAAACTCGATATTTCGTTAATTTTTATTAACTTCTTCAGGAGTAACTACAACAATAAATATAAAGAGATGAGATTAATTCATATCATTACACAAAAAAAGAGAAAGGAAAAAAACTATAAAATTTATCCCTATAGCACAGTTCATCAAAGGTCAATCACTTAGTGAATAAAAGAAAAAAATAATTAAAACTATATAAAAAAATTTGTAACTTACAACATTTAGTCATTGAATATAATCCTATTATAACACGAACATTTTACAACTTGCACAAGATAAAACATTTGAATCTAAAATATATGTCTGCAATTAACAAACCAAGTACAGTGGACAGAAACAGAATCAGTACTGATATTTAATATTCGCGTTAAAACGCGGCGGAACAATGTATCTTTATTATCACCGTTGTTTTTTTTATATTTCTCGCATTAAGATCAAACGATTAATTTCTTTTTTATTTTATTGTTTTTTCCCTCAAAAGATAGTACCCCATATAAAGGAAATTACATGTAATTTTTGAATATAATCTAACAATTATCTACATGTTACTATTTATCGACTTAATACGTTAGGCCGGGTCCACATATGTAGCAGCTTGGTGTATCATATCTCCGTCGCGTTGCACCAACATGTATCATGATCGCTAGTTTGGACGCCGAATTAACGCGATCTTATGGTACACCTTTGTGATACCGTATCTGAGACATGCCAATCCGAATTTTGGCGCGTATCTTAACACTGCGTATCGGATACACGTATCACAATCTGTCATTTGGACGTGTTTTGATACAGTATAACGATACAATTGACTTGATACGCCGTGACTGCGATTGATGTCGATTGCCATTTGGTAACTACCATGCACTGAGTGTACACGCTTTTACTATGAGTTGGGATAACGAAAGTGTATTAAAACTGATTGATGCGTACAAAGGGAAAGAAGTTTTGTGGAATCCTACTAACAGGAATTACTACAATATATTATTAAAAAAAGATGCTTGGGATGAACAACGACAAACTCTCGTATGCAGTCACGGACGATGACATGATTCAATCACAGCTGACACTGTACTGACCGTCCTGATAATATAAATGAGAATTGACGAACATGATACGACGATAAAAAATTGTTTATATATCATGATATTTATACCTTGATATATGTATATCATGATATTTATAAAAAAATAAAACTCAACAATCAGAAAGAAAAAAAAAACAAAAAAGATAATATTGATCGGATCTGGGACAATTCAAATGTACCAAAAACTTTGCCAGAAACAGTATCAATTGAGTCTGACTCTGACGATGATTTACCAATAATAAATAAAATAAATCAAATATAAATTTGTTTGTTGTTAGTTTTAGAATATCTGTTTATTTTTTTGAATTTCCGTTTATTTTTTAGAATTTCTGTTTATTTTTTAGAATTTCTGTTTAATTTTTTAGAATTAGTGTTTATTTTTTAGAAGTTCTGTTTATTTATTTAGAATTTCTGTATATTTTTTATATATTTTTGTTTTAATGTTGTTCCTATTATGTGCAAATCAACAACAATTAAGTTGAAATAACAATATTTGCTTGAGCTCTTAATTTTACTTGATACTGTTTATTTATTTAGAATTTCTGTATATTTTTTATATATTTTTGTTTTAATGTTGTTCCTATTATGTGCAAATCAACAACAATTAAGTTGAAATAACCATATTTGCTTGAGCTCTTAATTTTACTTGATACTAAACGCAGTTTTACATAAAAAATAAAAACAAAAATAAATATCAAAACTTGATATATATCGGATATATATCCGATATTTGATATTTATATAAATATCATGATATTTGCCAACCCTGATAATAACCCCAAACCAAACCAAACCAACCTAATATCTTCCTTGCTGTTAAAAATATGAAAAATCGGAAAGACACGTCAATTTTATTTGTAAGGGGGACACAAGATTAAAATAAATATTTTTAGTCTTTTTCTTTCAACCCCTAGGAGGGGTAGATGTTACCCTTACAATCTTAAATGGGAATCGGGGTCATGTGGCACATCGTTTTAAAGGACGTTTAATTATCATTTCAGTGGTATCCTACTTTGTTGCTTTTTGTCCAGAGTTTTCCGAATAATCGCGTTTCAAAGTTGCAGCATTGAGATTTCGGTTTTCATGTTAGTTCAAAAATTATTGCAATGGATCTCCTTGTAGTACAAATGATTAGAAGATTAGGTTACACCACTTACTCCCTATCTTATAAGTTCAAAATGTCGTCCATTTTCCTGTAAACAAAACATAAAGTCTGTTTTCAAACTCCTTTATAACATTTCGGAAAACTTTACCGGGAATTGACTGGCATTCTGCTTTAATTCGCCTCTTAAGTTCATTAATACCAGTAGGTTGTGTTTTATTAAAACAATGGATTTAAGATGTCCAAAAAGAAAAAAGTCTAAGGGTGTTAATCGGGTGATCTTGGAAGCATTCATTGGTCCCCTTCTGTCAATCCATGTACGCGAAAACCTCTTGTTTAAGCTCTGCCGGACCGGTGGGAGGCAGAGGAGGGCCATGTCCCCCCTTCCCCCCTGGAAGTTGCCACTCATTCGGATTTGAGAAAAGAAACTTTAATGTTTTATTATTTTTCTGTTTATTAGTATTTCGGACCCCATAGAAAAATTTAATGGGCTACGTCCATTGGTTTGCCACCTGATCTTCTAATCATTTGTACTACATGGAGATCCATTGCAATAAATTTTGTGTAAACACTAGCCTGAAACCAAAATCTCAATGCAAGCATGTTTAATTGTTTCTGCAACTTTGGAACGCGATTATTAGGAAACCTCTGGATCAAAAGCGATAAGTTGGATACCACTGAAAAGAGATTTAAACGCGCTTTAAAACGATGTGCCACTTGACCCCATTCCCATTTAAGATTGTAAGAATGACATCTACCCCTCCTAGGGGGTTGAAAGAAAAATGCTAAAAATATTCATTTAAAGTTTCCCCCGTTACAGATAAAATTGACGTGTCTTTCCAATTTTTCATATTTTTAACTGCAAGAAAGATATTAAAGGTGGGAAGTTTTAAAATTGACACAGTGTATAATTATTGTAAAGATCTCAATTACCCTTTCAAAAATATAGCATACTAATATAATATTTTGCTCGGTTCCTCTTCGAGATATAAAGTTTATAAAAATACACCCACTCTGAATAAGTAGGCTTTAAAGGGCGTCGGTCATAAAGTAAAAAATGCTTACCGGTACCTGTCAACAGCAATTAAAACGAAAATAATATTTGCAATTAAAGATGCAGAATGTTATAACAATTTAAACCATATTTAGCAACAACACATTTAAACTATATCTAATAACAATAATAATAAATAACAAACCAAGATTTTAGAGACAGAAGGTGTTCGAAATGGTGACGGTCTTCTCTTATGCACAGACGGCACCGTTTCTGAACATTTCTTACGGAATTCATTAACTCAGTGGGAATGAAAGAAACCCTAGCATAATAAGAAACTTTAGGCTTCCTCAAAGGTAAAAATCCATAGCCGCTGAGTCCGGCGCGGCGGTCTGGCCAGCCAACGGTTGGGACCTTGATTAGCTATTCAATTATTCTCGAAACATAGATTTTTATGATAGGTAAATTGAGATTGTATTTTGTTATAGACAGGACACTGATGAAGGCTATAATGTTATCCGAAACGTTTGTTTAAAACCAAATAAAGATTTTAAACCAAATGGAAACCTAATCAGCGTTTTCCCGAACCTAAATCTCAAGGAAATCACACTTATGGTAGTGTGTGAAAAATAAGTAAACATGGAATATGAATAAATATCCATTAGTTTTTAATGGAGTGTAATATAATACCACTACGTATAGGTATTACACTGAAATGATAAATAAAAAATAGTGCTTTTAGAAAACAGTTACCGATGGTTGATTAAATTGGCTATTCGTCTAAGGTTATACAAGATCAAACTTAGAATAAAATCAAACATAGAATATTTAGAAACAAGGTTCAAGAACTCAAATTTTCCAAGAAATATATTATTTAATTATATAACAATACATTACAATTATATATTACAATATACATATTACAATACAGTAAGAAAGAGGCTTCCAAAAACTTAAATCGTAAACTGCCAAGCAACAGTGACTGTTGTAGAGGTCCGCCTTTTATCAGCTTATAATCCACGGTGTTAAAACTATTTAAAAATTGTTTAATTATTTTTTATTTTTGTTTGATTTATATCAAACCATGCGAAAAGCAGCGAAAGGTATTGTTTTACAGTTTTATCCTAAATAAGAGAACACATTTTAAAAATGTCCGTGGTTGATACTTTGTTGACATCGATCAATCAATCATTTTCCCAATCAGCTTGCTATATTGATGATGTTGCCAGCACGCTAATAATACTGCTTTATTAGATACTCACCACAGCGTAAACAATCAACATACACAATTTTTATATATTATATACTAATTCATTATAATAAAATTAAAATAAATAATTAAAATATTGCAATTATATTTCTACATATTAAGTGAAAAGTTTTGTCCTTATTACAACCTATCTACTATACATAATATAAACGTGTGTTCTCTTATGGAATATACAGGGTGGTCCGAACTGTATTCCAGAAACTTCGGCAGCATATTCTGCAGATAAAAATAAGTAAAAAAGTTCTTATAAAGGTATGTCCTAAAGTGTTTAGTTTCGGAGATACAGGGATGTAGAAGTTTCATTTTTATTTTTTCCAAATAACTTCTGAAGTAATGTCAATATTTGGATGAAAGTTGGTGCCTGGGTGTTTTTTGACATGCGAAAATATGACTCCTATTTGTAGGGGGCGCCACGTACATGTAATTTAACTGTTTTGAAGAGTAATAACTTTTTGTCCGTACCTGCATAAAACTACTGAGTGAAAAAATTCCGTGTTTTTTACGTAAAAAATGTCTCTTGGTAAAAATCGCTACGAGCAACCGGTCTCAAGATATTTAGAATGGAAACAGTCAATACATGTCATTATTGATAAAACATAAACGTGTTGTGTATAGATAGTTATTTAACTAAAATGATAAATTTGGGAACTTTTTATTTTTTAAATTAATCATAAATTTTTCTTCGAAAAAATGATTATAAAAAGGTTTCTGTTGAACTTTTGGCACCTAAACATTTGAAATTTATGATTTCAGTCTAATAACTATTTAGTCAATATGTTTAATTTATGTCAATGATGACAGGTACTGATAATTTCGATTCCAAATATCTCGAGAACCATAACTCGTAGCGATTTTTACAAAGAGATTTTTTTTAAGTAAAAAACGTCATAAATCTATATTTCTATACCAGCTGGTTTTATACAGGTACGGACGAAAAGTTATTACTCTTCAAAACAGTTAAAACACATGTAGGTGGCGCCCCCTATAAATAGGTGTAATATTGACATCAAAATCAAATTTTTCTTGTCAAAAACTCCCAGACACCAATTTTCATCCAAATATAGACGTTACTCCAGAAATTATTTGTAAAAAATCGAAATAAAAATGAAACTACTACACTCTGTATCTCCGAAACTAAGCATTTTCGGACATACATTTATACGAACTCTTTTACTTATTTTTATCTGCAGAATATTCTGACGAAGTTTCCAGAATACTGTTCGGACCACCCTGTATATAAAACATTTAAAATACTGCTGTACAGGGTGGGTCAAATTCGACGCTTTTAAATGGAAACACCCTTTTCTATAGGAGATAGACGAAAACTAATATCGGTGTCTGGAGCCCAATTTTCATCAAAAACATGATGGTGAAATCCGCACATCAATATCTGTTACCGTTTCGGAGTTACGGGGTGTTTTTCAAAAATGTGCATTTTTAACAAATCGCTGTAACTTTTTTGCATTTCCAAAGCACCTTTTTATTCTATGAAAACATTCCCAAAGCACCTTTTTACGTCGAATTTAATGGTTTAAGTATAATTTTTTTAAAATTAATAATTTAAGAGTTATCAACAGGAAAATTGATTTTTTATTTGGGACACCCTCTATATTTTTAATTAACTGAAAAGAATTTAAAATTACCTTTCCAAAAATATCGCACACTTGATATTTTGTTATAATCCCCTTCGAAATACAGAATTTTTAAAAGTTCGCCACTTTTAACTAGTAGGCTTTGGACCCCTTATTGATGATATGCCCTTAATGGAACTCAAAAACATATTTTTCCAGCAAGACGACGCGACGCACCGCCTCTGAACGCTGAAGTTAGCAAATTTTTGCGGCCAATTTCAAGAATAATGAATAATTAAATAGTTAACCAAGATCCCAGCCGTTGGCCGTCGAGGCCGCCTGACTTAATGCCCATGGATCTAATCCTATGGATATATTTGCGGAAGAATAAAGGTTCCTTATTCTTCCGAATAATCTAGACAAGAATTAGAAATACTTAGCAGTTATGAGAGGGTATCTTTCACCCCCACTGAGTTAATGAATTTCGCGGGAAATGTTCAAAAACTGCCCCATCTGTCCATAATCCTAAGACCGTCAATATGTCGAACACCTGTAGCAAAATCTCATGTCTTGGTTTGCTATTTATTTTTATTGTTATTAGATATAGTTTAAATGTGTTGATGTAGGTTAAATATATTTTAAATTGTTATAAAATTCTCTCATAGCAAATATTATTTTCGTTTTAATTGATGCTCACAGCTAGAATTTTTTTGCATTACAGCCGGTGCCGTTTAAAGCCTATACTTATTTAAAGCGGGCGAATTTTTATATACTCTATATCTCGAAGAGGAATCGAGCAAAATATCAAGTGTGTTATATTTTTGGAAAGGTAATTTTAAATTCTTTTCAATAAATTAAAAATATACAGGGTGTCCCATATAAAAAATCAAATTTTCTGTTGATAATTCTTAAATTATTAATTTAAAAAAAATTATACTTAAACCATTAAATTCTACGTAAAAAGTGTTGAAATGATTTCATAAAAATACAAAATTTTCCATAGCAAAAAAGTTACAGCGATTTGTTAAAAATGCATATTTTTGAAAAACACCCCGTAACTTCGAAACGGTAACAGATATCGATATGCGGTTTTCACCAACTTGTTTTTGACAAAAATTGAGCTCCAGACACCGATATTAGTTTTTGTCTATCTCCTATAGAAAAGGGTGTTTGCATTTAAAAGCGTCGAATTTGACCCACCCTGTACTGAACGAAATATCGTTGTAACAACAGATATTTTAGAAACGTCTAGGTTTACTTATTTCACTGAAATCTATAAAAAAGTCCTTTGTCTCTAAACATAAAAAAGTATTGGTAATAAGATAACTCATATAGCCGTTCCAATTAAATAATATTAACTATAGCACCCTTGAACTATAACAATATTAGCTTTAAACCTATTAGTAACGCCACTGGAAATATGTTGAAGATATGTTTCTCTCATAAATCAATATAAATATACGTATATGATCCAATTCTATAACAACGTTTGCATTCACGTTTCACAACTAGTTCAATTTAATGAAGATGCCAGTCTCTTGCAGAATAAAAGATGTTCTAGCATGATATCAATGACGAATTAGTAAAGTGTTAATTGTAGCCTTCTGTTAAGTGAATGAAAATTACCTGAACGTTACTCAAGACTGAAGTAGCACTTGCGTATTTTCATTGAAGGTACAAGAATGGAAAATCACTTGAGATTTAAAGAATAGATATTTATATAGCACATTAATTAAGGAGGTTTATTATATGTTATAAAGTAAAATGATTTTAAAAGTGCTATTATTATGCATGCTAATTTTATCACAAATTATAAGATTGGTTTAGCTACGCATAATATATCATACAAGGGTTGTTTTTTTTATATTTTGCATATAGAGGTAGAAAAAAACAGTAGATCACTTTTAAACACTATTGTTTTTCGAAGTATTCTCCGCGAAGAGAAGCGCATTTCTGCATCCGTTGGAATCAGAGCTGCAAGCTTACTACGCTGACTTAAGACTTTTTTTCAAAACGATTAGTGATTTAAATCTTTATCTCCACAATAGAAAAAGATTTAAGACTTTTTATAAAAGACTTACGTCATCAAAAAAATTTAAGTGCTAAAGTTGTATAAAAGGCAGTCAGATTTTTATATACTAAGTGACATTGAAAATAGAACACCCACTAAAAATTGTTTAATTTTAATAATCTTTTGTACATGAGTGTAGGTTGACAAAAGGCGTAAATGATCAAAATTTGGAGTGCAAATATTGGCTCGTTACGTTGTCCTTGTTAATAATGTGTTGGACCACCTCGATGTTCTATACATTCGTTGAGCCGTCTGGGCATGAAACTAATCAGATGATTTATGTCTTCTTGCGGTATTTCATCCCATGCTAACTGTATCTCATGCCGAAGAGCTTCTAGTGTCTGAGGAGGATGCGGTAAGTTTGTCAGTCTCCTACCCATGTTAT
>NW_022146216.1:12706-17638 GCF_002938485.1 Sitophilus oryzae | reverse complement strand
TGCCATGAACCTTGGTACGTCTGATCTCGAGGATGGAGAGCTGGCCTCTGTGGAGCCGTCTCAGATACTGGCTTTTCTTAAAACCCTGAGACTGTATGATGAGTTATAACTCGTTATAACTCAAGAAAGGGGAACACGATAGATCTATAAGGTCGCGGTGATTAACTCCCCTCCTAAACATTCTACATTCTACATTCTAGATAAAATCAAGAAAAATATAGGTTTTCAAACTAAGTTTAAAATAACTTAAAAACGATTTATTTTAGGTATAGGAACACGAATAATCAAAAAGTAACGAGTTCAAAAACCTTTCCACTAATGAAATAAAAAAAGTTGGTTTCCATTTGAAAAAAAATATTTATAATAATTTTTTAATCGCTCAATTCCATGACAGCTACAGCCAGTATTATATGACATTCAAACAATTTAATTTTTGAAATAGATAGCCAGATGTCTTCTCTTTATGTCCCAGTGGTTGTGGGAATCACTAAATTTGACGTTTAGGCTATACGATTTTTTTTGGCAGGGAGTTTTTTACGTCCAAAAATTTTAAATATTTTTATACAGTGTTGAAAAAATGATTGTGATGTTAAAAGAAAATGTATTGAATATGTTAAGCAAGCAATCGCACTGCGATAGGTATGGACTTTAATTATTTCAATATAGCTTATGTGATAAGAATATTTCTTATAATTTTGTTATTAATTTGTATTATTTTATACTAGCCAAGTGCTATAAATAAAGAGTTTATTATTATTATTAATTTCGAATGCTTCGATTTCTGTGGCACCCGTGCAGGTTACTAAGAAAACGTCTCCGATTATACTCAATTATTGAACAATTAAGCTCGTTTCCAGGTTTCCCTAGGGATAGCGGGGAGAAGATTGGCCGGAGCCGCGCAATAAGAGCAGCTTATTCCCTTATGATATTAATAACTGGGAGAGGGGGAGGTTTTTGGGGGGTCGGGTATGAGAAGGAATAAAGAAAAGACGATGAAGGTAGAGAGAAAGGCGAAACAAGGATAAAAATTGATGGGGAACAATGTGGAAGAGAAAACGTAGAGTGTGTGTACCTTTTCTTGAGTTATAACTCGTCATACAGTCTCAATCTCTATCCCTGTTCCTCCTGTTTTGGTTTTGGAATCATTAGTATACCACTTTATTGAATGGTCTTTAACTGCTGAGCAAGCGTTTCTCTCTTGCCCAATACTACATTGAGGTGTTTCTGAAAGTTGTACATCCTTGGCATCCACAACAAATAGTTGGAGAAGTAGAATTTCTTTTTTGAGGGTGTTCCAAGCTCCTGAGCTGACATTTCTTTGAAGTAATACAGGGTGGTCCGAACTGTACTCCGGAAGTTTCGGCAGCATAGTCTGCAGATAAAAATAAGTAAAAAAGTTCTATAAATGTAGTCCTAAAATTCTTAGTTTTAGAGATACAGGGTGTAGAAGTTTCATTTTTATTTCGATCATAGTGTTTTGACATGAGAAATTTGATTTTGATGTCAATATGACTCCTGTTTGTAAGGGACGCCATCTACATGTGCATTAACTGTTTTGAAGAATAATAACTTTTCGACCGTACCTGTAAAAAATTCCGAGTAAAAAAATATATATGTGCGTGACTTTCTACGTAAAAAAATCTCTTTTGATAAAAATCGCTACGAGCAACCGTTCTCAGGATATGTCAAAATGTGTATAATACATGTCATTATTGACAAAAAATAAACACGCAGTATTTTTAGTTTTTTCGAAAAAAAAAATATTTTTTTTAAATTAATCATAAATTTTTCGGCGAAAAAATGGTGATAAAACAGTTTCTGTTGAACTTTTGGCACAAAAACATTTCAAATTTATTATTTCAGTGTAATAACTATTTAGTCAATATGTTTTTGTTTAATTTATGTCAATGATGACATATATTGATAATTTCGATTCCAAATATCTCGAGAACCATTACTCGTAGCGATTTTTACCAAAAGACTTTTTTTACTTAAAAAAAGTGGTAAAGGTATATTTTTTTACTGAGTAGGTTTATACAGGTACGGACGAAAAGTTATTACTCTTCAAACCAGTTAAAACACATGTACGTGGCGCCCTCTACAAGAAGGAGTCATATTGACAACAAAATCAAATTTCTCATGCCAAAAAACTCCCAGACACCAATTTTCATCCAAATATTGACGTTACTTCAGAAATTATTTAGAAAAAGTCGAAATAAAAATGAAACTTCTACACACTGTATCTTCGAAACGAAGCATTTTAGGACATACATTTATAAGAACTTTTTTACTTATTTTTATCTGCAGAATATGCTGCCTGCAGAATACAGTTCGGACCACCCTGTATAAATAACTAAAAAACAAAGGACACGACTGTAAATCGATAGGTCTAAATCATTCCAGGTCATTCGATCAATCAGTCATCCATACCACTACCAGTCAGTAAATAAATAAAAGGCATTTAAAATTATTTTAATTTACATTGTCTTATTTCAAGCATTTCTGTTTGCACTATATCTTTATTTACAAGTATCCAAACATACTTAATACAAAAGGGTGTGTATTTTGAGCTAATTAGAAATAAATCTGAGAATTATAGACCCGTTCTTGTATCATCCCTTTTCGTTATTCGACGATGAAGGGCTGAAATAACTTCAATTATTCAATAAGACATAAAAAAAGGGTCAAAACATACACTGAATCGGGGATTAAACGCATTATACTCCCTCACAACCCTCGGGAAGCAAAACAATCTGGCTTTTTACGATACTGGCGCCCCCTGGTGGGTGCTAATCGGTCACGTGGGATTCCCTGTCATCTGGGATGGATTTTAGACTCGAAGATATTAGATGGTGTCAAATAAAATCAATTATTCATTTCATAGATTTCTTATAATATAGATTCGACAATAAAATGGTATTTTATCGTCGATTGAAAAGATTAATTGATTAATATTACGATTAATAATTAATTTCGGGAGACGAGAATGCAATTTTATCGTCGTGTATAAAACAATATTTTTTCCATAGCGAGTTACGTTTTAAAAAATATTCAGAAATTATTATTTCAAGGAATTTATTACGAGTAGAAAAAATATTGTGCTGGGTTGGCGTTGGTTTCAATATAATTTGACAAATAAAGCTGTCTCTTTAGTTGTCAGTTTTGAGTCAATATTTTTTAATTCTCTTTCGCGTCGATTGCTGATTGAATTGGAGTCAGAAATGGCTCAAAACGAAATAAGTAAATTACCAACAGATATTCAGGCTGAGGCGACAAACGCCATATCCAAACTACTTCCATTTAAATCCCGAAAACTTATGAAAAGGGATACAAAAAATTTCAAAAATTGAAGCAATTAATAAACGTGCGAGAAGAAATAAAGTTTTTAACCTATCCTCGCTGTTAAAGTATCATTTAATCTACCCTTCCGGTTAAAGTACTATTTTATCTACCATTTTTGATAGACATAAGGCAATTTTAACAGTTGCTATAAAAAAACATAAATTCTACTGTGAAACTTTATTATTTTTGATATGATTCTCAAATTCGTACAAAGCATTTCTTCGTTTGATTTGTTTTCTGTAAGATCGGTTAAAAAAGCTCGTTGTTTGTGCATATTATACAGGATGAGTCTTAAATAAGTACAAATATCTTTAGGGGTAAACTAAATTTGGTATTTTTTAAAAACAAAATGTTTTTTTAATTTTAATAATGGCAAAAAACATAATACCATGATAATATGGGTAACATTAGTAGACTGTCCCTGTAAAACTAGCGATAGAACTATCGGATGAATTAGACTATCGAATATTTAATGAATGAATGATTTCAACTATCGAATGGTTTATTCGAATAAAATCATTCATTCATTTGTAAACTAAAGCATATGTGACAACTCCATGCAACTAAATGGTTATCGTTGAGCCACGACTATCGAATGCTTTTAATATATGAAATTTAGTATTCGTCTGATTTACGTATTGCGTGAGTGCATTATTAGTTCTTTAATTTTTATAACTTCGCCTTATAATACTGTTTAAATATTTAAAATACTCAAATAGTATTTTTTAATTGACGATTGTGTGCGTGTGCAGGTGGTCAACATTTTTCCGAAAATTTGTGTGATTTTCCGTAGCCCGATCTTTCAAGTGTTATTTTTATATATGGTATATGGTCTATTTTTTAATGGGAAATTTTTGAGAAGTAGCAATTTTTTAAGAGAGATGATATGAACTTAGAATTAATTTTAAAAATACATATATTTGTATTTTAGATGTTTAATAATATGAATTAGTTGAACTTAATAATCATATTTAATAATGTGGTTAAGTAAATGGGGTTATCGAACTCAAACTATGGGATAAGAAAATTAAGTGAAAGTTTTACACATTAATTTAAAAAAAAGTTGACGATGTTTGTATTTTGTTGATGCTAATTCTCTGCCCATGTAGTTTTACAGAAATATTTAATTTATTTTTTAAAGTAAATGCCAGTAAAGTAAATATTATTTTTAAATGATATAAATTTCATATAAATAATTTTGATTTCTAATTTTTATTTATTTATATTTTCATCCATTACACTGCACATGGTTAGAAAATTAATAAATGTTTATATTTCATGATTTTAAAGTTTGTTGTTAATTAGTTCTGTAATTATTATTATTTAATAAACCAACGTTGCCAAAAAAAATTAAAGACTATAGTATTTTTAAATAGGATCTAATATAAATAATTTTGACATCTAATTTGTTGTTTATATTTGCTACTACGTAAAAAATGTTTATATTAAATTATTTTAAATTTTTGTTGTTAATAGGTATAACAAATTATTACTGTTATTATTATTTTTCTATTAAACCAGTCTTTGCTTAAAAACATTAAAATCATTTTCCTACATCCAAAACAACAAGTATTATTGCAGTACGTAATC
>NW_022146216.1:0-4953 GCF_002938485.1 Sitophilus oryzae | reverse complement strand
TATAACTTACCTAAGGTTCTAAAAAGGACAACAGTCAATACCTACATCAAGATCATCGCACAGTATCGGAAGCAGCAGCCATGGACAGTCGCAGTATTGATTTTACAGGCACTCTATTAAGCAAGTAGCTGTATAGCCCATAAGGCCCGGTTACCTTAACGTTTTTCCTTACGGTGCATGACAGAAAATACATTTTCAATTTTCTCAAAAAATACAATTTTTTTTTTTTTTTTTTTTTTTAAATTTAAATTGAAATGTATAAAACGGAATCAACTATTTTAGAACAAGCAAAAACTTTTGTAAAGAATACATTTTTCTCAAAATGTCAATAATAAAAAAGTTTTTACTCTTGTAAAGACAATCTGGGGACATACTGTATAAATACCAAATTATAATACACAATGTGATACAATGTTCCATATCTTATTTTTTAAGATTCTCACTTCAAAATATACCGGGTAATTCGAATATATTTTGCGCTAAAACTGTTTTTTATGGAAATTTAAAACCTACAATTTTAGGGTATAAATATATTTGAATCACCCTGTATTAGGAAAAAAACATTGAGCTTATTCGGATTTTTTTTTGGGCTACCCTATGGATCTAACTGTATTTTCTATTTGAAATAATTTTGTGCTTATACCAGGTACGTCTCGAAAGTGGCCCATCCCTATAAGTTTTTATTTTTTGAGATAAAAAAACGAGATTTGGTATGTCAGTAAAATGCTTTAGAGATGCCCAAATTGTATTTTTAATCATATCTCAATTTTTTCAAAAAGAACAAGGGTGGCTCATTAGCATATTTGGAAAAAGCATTTTTTTACGAATAATTTGGTATTACACACTCGGTATTTCGCGTCAAATTGTTTTTTTTATATGTCAATCTATTCAGAGTGTCATTTTCTATCGAATAAAGTAGACCAAAATCAATTGAATACGTCAATTAATCCTAATTTATGTCACATACATAAATCTCGTTTTTTTTATCTCAAAAAAAAATAAAAAAGTTATAGGTGTGAGTTACTTTTGAGATGCACCCGGTATATCATTAATAATATCCTCCAAACATGTTCTAATATTATTTCTAAGGTGGATAATGACTTATTTTCCTTTAGTCAAGTAAAAAATAACAGATATGGCAACATTGCAGATAGCATATTAAGCAATATCAGTGAATCATGTTTTTAAGTACGCTTATACGCGTTTGTTACATTCTCGTGTTGTTTTTCGATATAAAATAATAAAAATGTCTCCAAAAACGGAATCCGATGAATTAAAAAAGCGCGTTCTTGATTTTTTGTGTGACGACATCAAAAAATTCTTCTTTATCGACTGCTCAAGTTCCAAATTAAGCAGGAAGGAAATATTTGGTGTTATTCAAGGTCTCCAACAAGATGAAAGTGCGGATGACTCAGCCAAAACATTGAGAAACTACCAGGGATCAAAAAATCAAGCATATTACACATGGAATCGTGAAGATTTAGAAGATATAATATCGAATTCTCCTAATTTGGTCGTGTTGGAGTTACCAGAAGAAGAAAATATTGATAAAGATCAAGTAAAGAAGATTTTAGATCTCGTAGAGAGACGTTTGTGGAAAAAAGTGGTGCTGATTTCCAAGAAAAAAGATATTTTTGATGATTTAGTTTATTGGTATCATAAAGCAGGTGTGCTGAAACTTAATAAAGAATCTGTTCTTCAAGACCTTTTTCCTATTCATAACATAGTTGTTAAAGATTCCTCGGCAGATACTATAACAGATTTGGTTCATAAAGGTGCAGATATTAATGTACAAGATGAAAATAAAGACACACCTTTACATCTGGCAGTTGAAAATGGAGCTACACACTTAGTGCATCTTTTGTTAAGTCTTGGAGCAGATGTTAACATCGGAAACATCCAAAATCGAACTGTTTTGCAAGTGGCTTTGGAAAAAAGCTTTATTGACATAGCTAATATTCTTTTAACCGAGAATATAGACGTACATTTAAAAGATGATAATGATGTACTGCTTTACATTTGGCAGCGAGGCTTGGAGATGTTGACATTATGAAAAAATTGTTGAAAAAGGAGCTGAAGTGAATATCGAGGATGATTTTGATTGTACTCCATTGATATATGCTTGTGAAGGTGGAAAAGAAGCAGTAAAGTATTTATTACCTCTGATAAAGGACGTAGATATCCAGAAAACATTATTGCACTCAGTTAAAACTGACAACGGTGATGTCATAGATATTCTAGTACATTCTGGTGCTGACGTCAACTTCCAGGATGCTGATGGATTTACTCCATTATTTACTGCAGCTTCCTATGGGAATTTAAGCACAGTAAATGCTCTATTAAACCATGGAGCTGATCCAAATAAAACAACTACTTACTGTGGGACTCCTTTACAACAGCGCAGTTTCAAAAGACATAATGAAGTAGTCAAAAAACTACTAAAAGCTGGTTCTGGAGTCGATGCAATATTTGAAGGCAAGAATATCATTCATATAGCTGCTGAACAAGCTGACAAAGATATCTTGCTTGCTTTACTAGAAAATAATGCAGATGCATTGAGTAAAGACAAAGAGGGTAATACTGCATTACATTATGCCATTTTGAACGATTGTACTGACGTTATTGATGTTCTTATCGCTCAAGGGATAGATATAAACGCCAAAAATGACCAGTTTCATACAGTCTTGTATTCTGCATGTCGCTACGACATTCCAGACGTAGTTAAACGTCTGATATCCCACAACGCCGATGTTAGTATCAAAGAAAACTGCTTAGGATGGTCTCCTTTGCATAGGGCTTGTGAAGAAGGTAACTTGGATGTAGTAAGAGTTTTGCTTGATGCCGGAGCGAATGTCAGTGACGTTACGAAGTTCAAGGACACTCCCTTACACCGTGCTGTAGGTAAAGGTCATGAGGGGATTGTTGAGGAATTGGTAAGGAGAGGTGGTGACGTCACAGCGGTTAATGGTAGAGGTGAAAGTGTGTTAGATATAGCCCGAAAACGGCAATCAAAGGAAATATTAGAACTCCTTGGTAAAGAATCCTGATGACTGTTAAATTTAGCTCATGTAATATTATGATCTTAGTTACTATTTTTATTAATTATTAAATAAAAATTTGTGAATTATTTATTGTGTTTAATTTGTCATTTCTAATAATATTTGTTTTATTTTGATATGGTATGCATATCATTCGTTATCTGCTAAATTTTAAGCAAACAAAATCAAATAAATAGTTATACCTATTACCTACTTTTACATTACTGTATTTTTAAGTTGTTATTGAACTTGTAAATGATAAATGAAATATAGTTAAAAAAAACTGAAAATTGCTTTATTCAAGTATAACAAGGACTTAAGAATACTTAAAATGGATTAAAACTGTTTGAATTGATGACAAAAATCCGGGATGTTTTTTAAATAGATTTCCGAAAATCAAGTAAAGGATAATGGTATTGGAACATTACACCTTACAAGTATCCTTTTATATTTAGGTATTTATCTATGAAGTACCCTAAATAACTACCTAAATGTGTCATGTTTTCTATATAAGTAATACATTTGGTGGGAAAGTCACTATAGGTCTCCGCAGTGGGAAAATCACAAATAGCCAAAATTTGTTTTTCCGAAATATCTAGAAAGCATGTATAACTATGATTTTTTAAATGTGCGTTATTATCACATCCATATTTTGCAAAAAATATATTCAAGAAAGAAACTTGATATAGAGTTTCGTGATACCGGGTCACCCTGTATATTTAACTGTATTTCGTAATTGAAATACGTGTGAATCTTATAATTATTATTATCTCCGTCTATTTCTTTTTTTTTTTCTAATGTTGATTATTAGTAATTTTCGCTAATCAAGTAAAAGGATAATGGTATTGGAACATTACACCTTACAAGTATCCTTTTATATTTAGGTATTTATCTATGAAGTACCCTAACTAACTAGCTACCTAAATGTGTCATGTTTTCTATATAAGTAATGCATTTTTGGTTTATCCATTTAATAGTTGCCCGAAGTTGCACATTTATTCATATTATTTGTTACATTTTCATGTTAAAAAATGTCTTCAAAAACGGTATCTAAAGAATTAGAAAAGCGTGTTCTTGAGTTTTTGTGTAACCAGACTCAAAAATTCTTGTTTATCGACTGTTCAAATTCCGGGTTAAACGGAAACGAAATATTTGGTGTTATTCAAGGGCTTAAACTTCTTAAAGTAGAAAACAGTGCAAAAAACTCAGCCAAGAGACGAAAGATAGAGCTACCACAGGGAAACTACTTGGGAAGAGAAAATCAAGCATATTATAAATGGAATCATGAAAATTTAGAAGAAATAATGTCAAAATCTCCTAATTTGTTGTTGTTGGAGTTACCAGAGGAGGAAGATATTGATAGAGATCGAGTAAAGAACATTTTAGATCTTGTAGATAGATATTTGTTAAAAAAAATGATACTGGTTTCGAAGAAGAAAGATTTTTTTGAAGATTTATTTTATTGGTACCATAAAGCAGGTATGCTGAAACTTAAAAAACCTCAGCCAGCTTTTTTTCCCATTCACAATATTGTTGTTGGTTCCTTAACAGATATTATCACAGATTTGGTTCGTAAAGGTGCAGATATTAATCAACAAAATGGAAATAAAGATACACCTTTACATCTGGCAGTTGAAAATGGTCGTATTGACTTAGTGCGTCATTTGTTAAGTCTTGGTGCAGATGTAAATCTAAGAAACAAAGAAAATAAAACTGTTTTGCATGTTGCTTTGAAGAAAAACTTTCTTGACATAGCTCATATTATTTTAAAAAAAAACGTAGACGTAAATTTAAAAGATAATGAAGGATATGCTGCTCTACATTTGGCAGCAGGGCTTGGAAATATTGACATTATGATACAGCTGTACCACATTCCAAACATAGTTAGATGTTTGATATCCCATAAGGCAGATGT